>NC_049990.1:16643657-16652710 GCF_000003815.2 Branchiostoma floridae | reverse complement strand
CACTATCCATGGTTAGATAATGAAAATAATAAATCATAACTAACAGTTTGTTTCTTTTAGTCAATTATGACTCACTCACTATAATAACTTGTAACAAAAAATAAGTGACTTTTAAAAAAAATTTGAATTATTCTTGTGCAATGACAAATTTAACATTCAATCAGTACAGAGTCTAAACAGTGTACAGAAAGTGTGAAATGGAACGGAATAGAATGAGATGGAACAAAATTCTGTTGTGTATAATCCTTCCACAGTTTGCACAGTTAAATTTCTATCAGTTTGCTTTTACATTTTCATTTCATTCCATTTCCAACTTGCTGTACAATTGTATCATTCTATAGAGTTGCTAAGGGTGTACTATTGTATAATCCTTCCACAGTTTGCACAGTTATATTTCTATCAGTTTGCTTTTACATTTTCATTTCTGAATCATTCCATTTCCAACTTGCTATACAACTGTATCATTCTAAAGAGTTGCTAAGGGTGTACACTGTTGAACAGTTTTTCTACACAAACGAGCTATCCCTTCTCTAGAGAAGTGGGTTGGTTTTCTGTTCGGGGCTGGATAATACCCTGTCTGAGCGTGTCTCTCGACTCCGACAGCGGTTGTGTCGGATGATACATCGCCGCGTGAAGGCGCGCTAATGTAGACTGCGCAGCGGAGGCCGGCTGATCAATGCGAGAGGCGAGGAGGAATGGCGAGGATGGCATGATGGGGTCCGCGGGGAACGCATCAAAACACAACACATTAGACTAGACATCAGGTAATCAATTAACAGGGCAGGGAGGGGGCCACCCCACCTGTTATCAATTAACAGACAATACGCAGGAGAGAGCCGCCGGGAAAAGTAAGTAGAGATCGCTCAACAGGATGTCTGGGAATGTACTGGGAACTGTTACAGAAAAGACAACATTTACTACATGATTTCAAAGAAAGTTCAGACAATTTTTGCAGAGGACAGCAAGGAAAAGTAAGTAGAGATCGCTCAACAGGATGTCTGGGAACATGCAACAAAAACGGCAACATTTACTACACGATTTTAAAGAAAGTTCAGACAATTTTTGCAGAGGACAGCAAGGAAAAGTAAGTAGAGATCGCTCAACAGGATGTCTGGGAACATGCAACAAAAACGGCAACATTTACTACATGATTTCGAAGAAAGTTCAGACAATTTTTGCAGAGGACAGCAAGGAAAAGTAAGAACAGATCGCTCAAAAGGATGTCTGGGAACATACAACAGAAATGGCAACATTTTCTACTAGCACGATTTCAAAGAAAGTTCAGACAATTAAATGCAGAGGACAGCATTAGGAAAAGTAAGTAGAGATCGCTCGACGGGATGTCTGGGAACGTAGAACCGAAAAGACAACATTTAGTATTTGCACAAATTTAAAGAAAGTTTTGACGATTAACACAGAAGACGGCAAGGAAAAGTAAGTAGAGATCGCTCAAAAGGATGGTTGCCGTTAACGTACAACTGATAGCCAAAGGACAACATTTACTAAACGATTTTAAGGAAAGTTCTGACATAAAAGATTTTATGCTAAATGAAAAATCTGACAATTTACACAGAAGACGGCAAGGAAAAGTAAGTAAAGATTTCTCAACAGGATGTCTAGAACTTAGGCCACACCAATTTCATTTCTTGGTTCACGGATTCGCTCGCTCCAATTTTTTGAAAAAAAAAATAAAAGTAAAAATTACCACTCAGCAAATTTTCACCAATAATGAAACTATTCACCAACTTTCTGGTGTAGCAAATTGGCCTTTATATTATAAGCTCCTTAAAATGTGGGTATTATTATTGCAGTTATATTTTTCATTCATGAAAATGGGACAAACATAAAAACTGACACTACTTTAATGTAATTTTCAATGAACAGGTGCTGTTACTGTACAGTAATAGTGTTTTTGTACCTTTTTCAAGCTGAAAACTTTTTATTCTTTATGTTTTGGATGGGCCCTTACCTTTACCCCAACCATTTTACAATTTTTATTTTCATTTTTATTTCCCCCTCTCGCTCCATATTTTCTATGAAAAAATCCGTGAACCAAGAAATTAAATTGGTGTGGCCTTAGTACAAGAAAATATAAACCATGTGCTGCACGATATTAAAGAAAGTTCTTTTATTCTTCAATTTACACAGAAGACTCGAAACTCAAGTCGAGATGGCTCAACACTGCAGGATGTCTGAGAAGGTACTACAGTCCACAATCACTGATAACGAGAAGACAACATTTCACTACATGTCCATGATTTTAAAGACACTGTACCCAGAAGACAAATAACTGCAAATTGTCAACGGGGACATTTCTGAGGTGGGAGGGAAAAGGAGGCATCTACAAGGTGTCCTTGCTGTTTCTGTATGTTGTAGGGTGTGTTTTCACACAGAGGGGTTGTTAGCCCTTCTTCTTTAAAAGTTTAATGTACTCAAGGGATCTCCTCGAATACTTCTTGGAATGTTGATAAAATTAAGGCTCTGCGACCTCTATTCTAAAGAATACAGTCAAACTAGTAGGGACAAACTACAACTCTAGTCAAGTTACATACCACTGCATCAAGTATCGTCATACAGTAATCAAACACGTCCAAACTACACCGCCTCTTTTGTTCGAAATTACGCAACTGCAAAATCTGGTCTAAAAACTTTTCCTCCACTGGACAGGGAAATACTAGACCACACACTAGGTGGAGTTCAGGTTCAAGTATCTTTCATGCGGCCAAGTATCCGTAACCGCCTCCCGTATTGGCTCATAACAGGTGAGCGTTACTCGCCGAAATACGTGCAACGGAGCGTTTCCGCACACAAAAGTTGCCTGGATTCGCACAAACATAGCCGAACGCGGACTCAAAGAAACAGTCCTCGACTCTAAGTCAATTACGGTACCATAAAACTGTATCTCGAAATGACCTGAACTGAACAGGTGAAAGACTTGGCGCAGTATATACGACAGGTGCACAGAATTACTCTGTGTACACAGGACCGGACCAAGTCAAATAGACGGGGGTCGATAGGTCGCCGGGACTTGTTGACGCTGTGATTTGTGTAAACAGTCCCCTCAAAGACTGCTCCAGACTCTGTTTATCCCCATTAAGTAGAAATGTAATGGGCCAAATAATGTTTGTTTTCATAGAATTTTTACTTAGTACCAAATTTTTACATCTCCTGTCTATATATAGACATGTATAAGTATAACACTAAATGTGCAAAGAAAAAGAAATAGCATTGCTAATGTGTAAACCATTTTGTTGGTAATGGCAACAAAACTCTTTCAAGTCAGTTTAAAATATTTTTAATTCTCAATTCTTTGGATTGAAGGTCTTTAATATGGACTGGGTTAAGCTATCATAAGCTGCACATAATACAATCCTTGCCTTGTTTAATCCTTATAGGATTTAAAGTGTAAACCAACAAGCTTAACTGCAAAATATAATTCCTGAACATATTATGACAACTTAAGCTTAAAGGATGATATATTTTTTCAACACCCATGCATAGCAGGTGCTTTTCCAAATGTCATTACTTGACTGTTTGAAAAGGTGGCACTTCCATTCAGATTCAGACGCTGGAACCCTTTGCACATATAATTAGGTTCGGTAATTGGTTGGGTTGCTAAGAGGTATGAAGGACTGGGGACTGACCCATTCAGGCAATGTTTTCCAAACAAACTTAAGGGGTGAAGTACTGTGTGTGTATAAATATGTACACTACAGTACATTGGACAGGTACCTAACCAAGACCTAAGGAAAAAAATGGTTCTGGAAAAAAAAACGTAGGGGTTCTTTTACCTTTATTCTATTTGGTGGAAGTTAGTGATTGGGCAAATACACTTAAACAATGCTAAACTTAACTACATCAAGGTACCTAAATTATATGTTCTTTGCAAGGGGTTGACCAAAAAAAAGCTAGGGTCAGTCTAGAAACAAAAAACACAACATTTATATCATATATTAAAAAGGCCTGTGTCACAGGCCTTGTATACAGATATAGAGAGAATAACACATTAAACACCATAAAGTTCTGGACAATTACAAGTGGTATAACAATGACATCAACTGGTCATTTCTGAGAAAAGATGTTTCAAGCGTTTGAAAGCATTTTAACGTTATGAAATATACCTCACATTACTTATGAAAATAAAGTACCAAAATCTATATGTTTTTTTTTTGTATGTGTTTCTGGCATGTTTCCTGTAACATATTTCATTTTTCACCCAAGATTCTATTTACAAACACAGACTTAGGAATTTTCATCCTTATAGTTTTTAAGCATTTTAAATCCAGTCCATTGACAAATCTTAACAACTTAAATCCTACTCTTTCTCTTGTTAATCAGCAAACAGTGGGCATTATGCCTTTGAAAGAAACAACATAATTACGTTATCCCCAAGGGGTTAGTGCTAATTAAGCCTGTCCTAGTAACAACTATTGTGCGTGCTCCCTCGGTGGTAAACAAGTTAAACTGATCCAGTAACCACAGAGCTAGACAACCGTGAAGTATTTGCTCGGCAAACAACCATCGTAATTACAAGGCAAACATTTACCTGGTACAATAGGTGTTGTAAATTCTAAGGGGACGTTTTCGAGTTTGACTTGAAGTTGCAATATCTGGAATTAAACGATCTGAAACTAACTTGAGAATGGTAACATAAAGGCATTGTTAAGAGACATTCTAGAACAATAAATTACAATGTTTTTGCTTCAAAATATTAGTGAAGACAGCTTTTAGAAAAAGGTCTACAGACAAAAAGTTTGGCTTGAAGTTGCAGTACTCATAAAACCAAATACTACTAGAGTATGATAACTTGAATGTATTATTTAGAGATATTCTAGATCAATACATTCTCAACGTTTTTACCTCAACTAGCTAAACTGAAGTTTTCATAACAAGGTTTTACATAAAAATTTAAATGTCATTTAGCAACTTGAAGGTGTTTGTACATATTTATCATAAGTGCTTAAAGGAAGGCTGTCATACACCAAGCAAACGCCAAATCTTTCGCCAGGTACAACATAAGGAAGTTACAATAATTATTATAAAGACGCGTTTCGTTGGGCAAAATATTTTCTTTTCTTATTCTAAATACAAGTTTACTTCACCAGACAATGTCAACAATGTACCATGTTTTCACAAATTGATACAAACAATGCAATGTATTTTCCCGTAGCAATTTTAGGCCCGATTTACACGTGCAAGAGGAAAATGACTTGCTGTTCGTGCGTCAACATGTTTCTGCGAGGTCGTACGAAAGTTTCATTGCTGTGTGTAAATCGGCTCGCGGTGGTGTCGTACGACGGACATTTTGTCTTATTTTAAGACCTGTCGTAAGTGTAGCTTGGGAGTGACGTGATTGACGTAATTTTCTTACCTCTGACGCCCCCGTGAGGTCTCCGTCCGTTAGCTAGAACCTTACCCCCGTCCCTTTCTCTGTTGCTCTCGGTGAAACTCAGGTCCAGGAATCGCCGGCCCCGGCTCGCACTCTTCGCCGTGTTCTCAGTCCCGTTAGGCGTCACCGAGCGGTCAGTCCCGCTCCTACGGGACTCCGGCCGACTGTCCACCATGTCGGCGATTTTTAAACGCCCGGAGAGGGCCTAGGACTGCGTAAAAACTGCAAAACAAGAACCTACTCGCCAAGTTTTGTAGCAGACGAGAAAGTTTTCCGCCGCCGCCATGTTTGAAATCCCACCTGAGTAGCAACAACAAAGTCAATATATCCTTCCGCGGGAAGGCCTCTAGAAACCTTTCGTCAGCTTTGTATACAAATACATATATAAACAAATCAATACAGTGCATAGAATAATAAGTTTTTGCTACAAAAAGCAAAAATCAAGATGATTATTTCATCTGATCGTGATTTTGTATAGACAAGATGGACGGACTACATTGTTGTCTGCGGATGGAGACGATTGTTTACGTCGTGAAAAGTTCCTGGCAACGGTAACGCCTCCGGCTTTGTGACGTCACAAACGCACGTGCGAACGGCAATGTTGTGGTTTCAATGTTGACTGTTGCATGATCGTGCGTTTTGAGAGTGCTTTGGAAAAATAAAAGGTAATAGGGATGTCCCTGTCGCTCAATTGGCATCAGCACAGTTGAGCTCCAGGTTTCAATGAATTTGTTGCTAAATGGAAGATTTATTTCAAAGTAAAAAAAAAAAAAGAACAGGAAGTATAAAATGATGGTAAAAGAGGAGATACAGGTAACATTACTTTATCTGTTTGTTTGTTTGTATTGTGTTCTTGGTAATAAACCTCAAGGCATAACATACCTACTCTCCAAGCAGAGGTTAGGCTCCGGCTGGGTTTTTTAAAACATTTTTTTTTCTTTTTTCTTTTTATCAGGCTTTCTATTTTGTACTGTATCTTGCTGTGTTAGGTTTTGACAGCCGGAGCCTAACTTCTCCTTGGAGAGTATAACACATCATGTTTGTAGGAAACAGTACAATTTTAGCTGCATGTCCAAAAAGACTTTTCAACATGAAGTAAAACAGAACATTTGTAAACATAGCAGATAGTTTGGGACGGTGTACACTGTTTCTTAGTAACCTATGACATTTTCAGGACAAAGTTGGCAGTGATTAATGTTTGGAGGACACGCAGTGCAAATCCTGGCACTATAGGTCACGAAAGGCCAACTCCCCAGTTGTGTGACATAATCGCATTTAAATTTGCCCACATTGTGTCATAATGTTTCATAATAAAATGTCCTATCATTTCTGGTTAATCACCTATCCCATTAAGTGGGTAATGAAAAATGTCGTAAAACAATGATAAGTTGATAACTATGGGACATGGAAAGTCCTCTGAGGTCAATGACCTCCATTTATCTTCTAACAATAACTATACCTCAATAAAGGTAACGTTCAGGTAGTAAGATACATGATTGTATCATGTCACTGGCAGAAGACAGGGGATGCTGAAACGTCAAATGCCCTTTCCAAAATCATTTTGCTGCTAGAGAAAGTAGTATTTGGTGTACAGTACAGTTAACTTAAGTTTTCCATCTAAAAATAAAAGGCTTAAGTAACTATCAAATTCAATTTCTACTAGAAGTTCTAAAATAACTACTGGTACAAGTTCTTTTAAGTCAAAGTTACCACTTATATGCAGGTAAGTTATAGGGGCAAACCAGATTAAATAAATGATTAATGAATTTAGGATACTTCAATTGAGTTGAACGTTAAATGTAATAAGTTTGTGGGGAACTTAATTTTGTGGTAGGGAGAAAATGGAGCATTTACGGTGGTTTTAAGTTTGTGATGGCACTAATAGTCACATACTGTCTATTTTTTGGAAAAAAAAAAAAAAAAAAAAAATTACCACTCAGCAAATTTTCACCATTAATGAAACCATTCACCAACTTTCTGGTGTAGCAAATTGGCCTTTATATTTAATTTATAAGCTCCTTAAAGTGTGGGTACAGGTACTGTTACTGTACAATAATAGTGTTTTTGTACTTTTTTCAAGCTGAAAACTTTTTTTCTTTATGTTTTGGATTAGCCGTTACCTTTACCCCAACCATTTTACTATTTATATTTTTATTTCACCCTCTCGCTCCATATTTTTTATGAAAAAATCCGTGAACCAAGAAATTAAATTGGTGTGGCCTTACGGTGGTTTTAAGTTAGTGATGGCACTAATAGTCACATACTGCACAGTAATGGAAACCCAAACTAGTTGAAAACCACCTACTAGCCACTCTGCAAGGGATCTACAGGGTAATAACATACAATGTTTGGAGGCGTGTCACCACCTACCCCCTTGACTTGTACATGAAGTACTTAGTCAAGGGGGTAGGTGGACATAAGAGAGAACAAAAATTTTCGCAGTACCTGCATAGACTTTGCAGTTAAAGGGACATAATGTAAAATGTAAAGTTACTGTTTTCGGCCATTTCTACCTTATTACACTGCAAAGCAATATTTACAACGTATTGATACGACTTTGTTGTGCCGCGAGAACGTCTCGAAATATGCGCACTTCCCTCCGCCACTTGAGTTGTCTGCCATTTTAACCAACTCTCCGACGAACCAAAGTGCGCTTTAGAACGCGTTCGGTGGTTCGCTCGAATTGTTACTGAAGTTTGTTGAAAGTCCCCGCGAAGCTCCGAGGATCTGCGACCGCAACGGTCGACTCGGAAATCTACTGCCGGCTTACTTCCGGTAGGCTACCCGGAAGTAAATGAATTTGGTTGTGGCTTACTTTGGCGTTGTTAATTCTAAGCGCTAGAAATGTGATAAAATGACGCAGATAAGTTGGAAATAAGTTACAAATGTCAATATGACTGGAGATTTTACAGTTCAGAACATTTGAAATTTTGGCGCCAAATTTCTACAATATGTCCCTTTAAGCAGTCACCACAAAAACCACAAACTTGAACTTCAATCTAAAACCTCAAAGAACATTTACAGTGATTCATTGCAGCAAACTCAATACAAAGATGCTACAGAATTCTTTTATTACCCCCAAATCACCTTAGATAATGAGTGTACAGATCCCAAAGGTTCTTAAGTTTACAACCTTTCAATTTTCTCTACTCTGACCTCCAGGACTTTCATTGCTCCCTTCCACTTTACCGTACAGACTGTTGCAATATGAAATGTGCTGGGGATAAATCAGGAATGTTGAAGTAAATAAATCTGCCTGAAAACTCTAGAAGATCTAAGAATCACACCCAGGCTCTGGAGGCAGTAACAAACAGAGTTGGCGTCAGGAAGGGCATTCGGCCATAAAATCCTTGCTTTAAATCCTCTTATTCAAGAAGTTGTTTGGCCTCATATCTCCTGGAGGTCAGCAATTACTGTAAATGCAGAAATGTTCGCAGTGGATAATGTTCGCGGTTTTCGCGGTGACCTGACTTCGCCGCGAATTTAAAACCACCGCAAACACTTTTCTATTATGATATTAGATTGCAGTCTATGGTGTTGCCGCGAACTTAAATCCACCGCGAAAAGTCCTTTTTTCCCGCTACCGCGAAATTAAATCCCCGCGAACTTAAATACATTTACAGTAATCTCCAAGCAGATCCTACGGTGCCATAAGATAGTATCA
>NC_049990.1:16554378-16641859 GCF_000003815.2 Branchiostoma floridae | reverse complement strand
CGCTCTAGAGCTAGTGGATCTGGTGACTCCCTTAGCCGGCTACACTCCTTGGCCAGCTTTGATACTATCTTATGGCACTGTAGGATCTGCTTGGGGATTAAGCAAGACAGGGAACAACAAACGTTAAACCAGATAGAGAGAGAGAGAGAGTTCATAAAATGCAACCTCACCTCAACTAGTTCCATCCTCATCTTGAGGGTCAAGGGCTGTGGTCACTTCCAGCACAAGCTTCCTACACCCTTCTCTGCTCTTTGCCTTCTGTGTGCAGTCTGTTAGTGTCCTACCAGTCCATTCCTTGATGTCATCTCCCCATCTCCTGTGTGGCCTCCCTCTACCTCTGGTGCCAATGATCTCCCCTTGCATGCCAGGATGTGTGTTGAGATGTTCTGGGCACTAATTTGTGATGTGACAAAAGTACTGGTCCAGGAGTTTCCCTCTTTTTACCGAGTTTAGGAGTGATCTTTCAATTCTCATCAACTCTTCTAGAAGTGAGTTGCTGGTGCGGTGTTCTGTCCAGCTGACCCTTATAGCTTCCTATATAACACGTATTTCATCTCAAAGGCTTCTATCTTCTTAGTATCCTTAGTGTGATACAAGAACTCACTGAAAAATCTTGAAACTTCACTGAAAGTAAGTAGCTTGAGGGCTGTCCCTTGGATAGGACATTAAAGGGAGGTCCATGTTTGAGGAGAGCCACATCTGAAGAAATTCTAAAGAACCCACCACACTTATTGGAAAGAGGGGTGCTTCCGGGTGCATGGTTCAAAACTGCCATTTTCTGCAATGCATTATGAACTTAGCATGAAAGTTCATCTGTGTTGGTAGGATACGTTATAGAAATTGCTAAACTTTCTTTCCAACACTGAAATCAATATTGGGACTTACCCTAAATTTTCAGTCAAACTCAAACGGGGGGGCGACATAGACTTTCTGATACTTATGACCCCCTCCTGCAAAAGTGGCGTGTTCCTGACGTCACTGCTGGAGATAGAGAGGGCCATTCTGTGAACAAGGTCGACGGAGTTCGACCGAAAATTTAGGGTAAGTCCCTATATTGATTTCAGTGTTGGAAAGAAAGTTTAGCAATTTCTATAAAGCATTACAAACTGTTTTGATTCTAAGGGAATGTACTTAAAAGACTAAAGGGTATTAGATTGGTGGTTGAGTACGTGACTGTTAGAATTGATGTGTTAAACAAATCCTTGACTTAGATGTGCAAAAGTTAGGTGAACAGGTCATCAGTATAATATAACTAGCTGCTGCTGTGCTGCATGCCTGTGAAGCTGGTGTGTTACACAGAAGGACGATTATACCGGATGTATACAATGTGTAGATACAGATCGACCAGGTAACTGTGTTGCGCTGAAGAACAGTTAAACTAGCTATACATATACAAACACAGAAGCTGGTGTGCTGTGACAAAAGGCAGTTTTACCGGCTTATTATATACATTTGTGTAATTATGATATTTAGAAACAGATACAAAAGCTGGATGTGTTATTTGCAGAAGAGTTATACAGATAATGATACAGGAGCTGTGTTATGTCGAAAGTACAGTTACAGAATATAGATACAGAAGCTGGTGTGTTACCCTGAAGGGCTGTTATACTGGCTATATAGATGCAGACTGAAGCTGGTTTGATACACTAAAGGACGGTTATACCGGCTATACAGAAACAGCAACTGTTACTTGGTGAGCATTTTACTTGGGGAGATGCTGACACTATGGAAGCCATACAAGGGATGGTGTGTTCAGCACCAGGGACAGGGATGGTGTTTACAGCACCAATGACAGGGATGGTGTGTTCAGCACCAGAGACAGGGATGGTGTGTTCAGCACCAGAGACTAGTATGGTGTTTTCAGCACCAGAGACAGGGATGGTGTTTTCAGCACCAGAGACAGGGATGGTGTTTCAGGCACCAGAAGACAGGGATAATGTTTTCAGCACCAGAGACAGGAATGTCTTTTTCAGCACAATAGACAGGGATGTTTTTTCAGCACCAGATACAGGGGATGATGTTTTCAGCACCAGAGACGGATGGTGTTTTCAGCACCAGAGACAGGGATGGTGTTTTCAGCACCAGAGACAGGGATGGTGTTTTCAGCACCAGGGACAGTTGTTTTCAGCACCAGAGACAGGGATGGTGTTTTCAGAACCAAGGATAGGGACAGTGTTTATAGCACCAAGAAATGGGAATGTTTTCATTAGAGTTACCATAGACAAGACGACAATGTGAAATTTCAAACACAATTCTTGAAAGTGATAGTAACGACCATTGACAGAGATTAGTTTTATTATGAAATTCCACAATGACACAAGGGGAATGTCACAATCAGAGTGTGATAACAGACAACCCTTCAGTTCTCTATACATGTATGTACAATGTCTTGAACGATCCATAACATGTGTACACTGATGCAAGGCAACATACAAGCCAGGGAATTATCTCGCGAGAACTGAATCAGTGCCATACAACTTCAGATCTCAACACGACTTAGTAGGGTGCAGTCACCCTCTGCCTCCATCTCTCGCATAATTTCATAATCTCATTTTGGGTCTCCCTTTGAATTTTCATCAATTCTGAATGTCCAAAATCATATCTTGAACAACTAATCAATATCTTTTTCTTAATTACAGACAATATGCCAAATCTGCGAGCGTGTATCTGTCATTCATGAAATTTCATGATTTTTCCAGAAAATGTTACAAGATAAAGAAATGTCCACAATCATGTTGCACATGCCATCCCAAAATGCTTTGCAGTATCAGCTCTCAGCTCCCATGAGCCTCTGCTTCCTCAGCTCCACCATTTTCCTCAGCCAGTGTCTCTCCTTCTCCTCTGGGTCAGCAAACAACTAGAAACAAACGAAAACACAAACAATTACAAACATTTTTATATGCCATTTCCATAAGCAAAGCACTCGCCAACAAACTTTCAATCAGTCCTCTGATCCTCCTCAAGTTGGAATGACCCAAAGGCTAATAAGTCATGTGACCTGAACAGATGTGTGATGTCAGCAACAAGTCAAAGGTGCCAGATAGAGAAGGATCACAGGACTTATCGAAAGCTTGTCACCTCCAGGAAAATGGAGGACCTGGTATAGTTTTGCTGGGCAAGTGTGTGTGCACGGCATGATTTTGACAACAGGGCTTGCAGGGTTAGACAAGTTTTCAAAAATTCACTTGTCCTAACGGGCAAGTACATAAAAAATTTACTTGCCCGAACCAAATTTTCACTTGTCCAAAATTTAAATTACATTTTTCTATGTATTTTCACTTTGTTTACCTCACTGACAAAAAAGCTTTTGAGTTTTGATGTGGCCCTATCATCCAAAATCGATGTTTCTACTGGCTTAAAAATGACATGGTCAATATAGATAGGCATTCAGCCCCATGTGCTGTCACACTCAGTGGTAATTTGAGCGGGTCACATCTGGAAATTCTTACTTGCCCGTCGGGCAAGTGGGGAAGCACTTCTGCTTGCCTGAACAGCACTTTTACTTTCCGTAACAATCGGGCTAATGGACTTGTTTATCCCTGGCTTGAAATACTTTTTTCTGCATACCTGCACTGGTGTAGGTAGCACTGAAAATTACCTGCACCAGACAAATTTAACCTGCACCATGCTGAACTTATAAAGTATGGATCATACTAAAATTATTCATGAACCATTGCCGCATAGTATTACTCCTACATCATATGACATTTATGTATAAAACCCAGTACATGGACCAGTGCAGGTTAGGTGCAGGTAGAAACCAGAAATACCTGCACAGCTCCAATTTTACCTGCACTAATCTGCATATTATGCAGGTGGTATTTTGAGCCCTGGACAACCAATTCATTGAATTGCACAGATCTGCATCTTTTGATACACAATTATATACATGTCAGTACTACTTACATTTTCATGGGCTAAGACAGAGTCCGTGTCGCGGTACTTGATGGCAGAACTTAAGGGCAAAGTTTTCACATCACCCAGGGTCTGGCTGCTGGGGTTCACTCCTCGCACCACACCGCTGCCAAATATAGCTGACTCATGGGTCTGTTCATCGTTCAAGTCCTGGATACAGGAACAAAACATAAAATAAAAGTTACATTGATGAAAGTTCAGGGTTGTAGCCAGCACCCGTCCTTCCGTCCTTTGACGGAATTTTGTAACTGGGACAGAAGAAAATTCTGTCTATTCCGTCCTCTGTGAGCAAAATTTAAACCTTAAAATGCAGAAAATAGCATTTCAGAGGGTCTAGGTTTCAAAATTTTCCTTGGGAGCATGCCTCCGGACCCCCTAGGAACGCTGTGCCAAAGCCATTCAAAATCGAGGGGACAGAAAATGATTTCTGGATGGCTACAACCCTGTGAAAGTTAAACATCCAGGTAGTAAGATACGCTTAACAGCAGTCATTCAAGCCACTAGATATAATTCCAGAAGCTGTCAGACATTTTAGGTAGCATCTACTACCTTTAGTCAGCAAAACTGAGCATATATGCATCGCACTTTGCGGCACATGGGAATCAGTATTCCTACCCAAAGCAAGACAACATAGCTCCTACACGTACTCAAACAACAGGAGCTAAATCAGGGCTCGAAATACTTTTTTCTGCATACCTGCACTGGTGTAGGTAACATTGAAAATTACCTGCACCAGACAACTTTTACTTGCACCACTCTGAACTTAGGAAGTATATATGGATCATAATAAAATTGTTCAGGAACCATTGCTATTCTTTTTTCCTTTATACTGTATAGATGGTAATTATAGTCAATGTAACTAATAACAATTCACATACACCTACATCTTAGTGAATTATGTATAAAACCCAGTGCATGGACCAGTGCAGGTTAGGTGCAGGTAGACACCAGAAATACCTGCACAGCTTCAATTTTACCTGCACTAACCTGCATATGCAGGTGGTATTTCGAGCCCTGTAAATAAATCAACCCATCAATCATTTGCATCAATGTTGTCATGACTTTGTCTTGTTTCTTAGAATTTATCATCACCCCAAATGCAAATAAATCTATTATTAGGGTAACTATAAAACCTACTCTTTAACAGATCTGTTAAGTCATGAACTCATGAAAGGTAGTGGATACTTGCTCGTGATGAGTAAATACTTTTGGTCACAATAAAAGTTTGTCACAGAAATCTATGCACCATGATTCATATGCAATGAAGCAGCAAAGATTTCTGCAACAATGATAATTGAAAATAAACAATAAACAATATATTTAGAATACATGTAGCGTTATGTCTAGTTTTTTTTTATCCAGGCCTAAACTGACCACTTCTGTACTGACCTTCTTGTCTGTCCGGCTAGACTTGAACGGTGCAGGTGTGAACCCAGCCTGGTCTATCTCTCCTATAGCCTGGAGTCTGGAGATCTGTTCTGTACCTGACAGGTCAACTGGGCATGGAAAACAAATATAACTATGATACATCAATTCAAATACAAAATGTACAACAAATGAAATACAGTCAGACATGCCAAAGAACAGGCTGGTCTAATATGAGTGGACAGGCAGAAGATGCTTGTGTCAATGGAATAAATTATCTGAGGGACCACCTAAAGGTGGTCACATTGGCCATGTGGTCCTTAAGAGAGGTGGTCACTTGTACAGGTAATTACCTGCACTGTTGCAGGTAACATTGAAAATTACCTGCACCAGAAAAATGTTACATGCACCACTCTGAATCTAGGAAATATGGATCATACTAAAATTGTTCAGGAATCATTGCTATTTTTCTTACAATTTACATACTATATACTAGGTGGTAACAGTCAATGCAGCTAACAATGATCCATATAACCTACATCATAGGAAATTTAATGTATAAAACCCAGTACACGGACTAGTGTATGTTAGGTGCAGGTAGACACCAGAAATACCTGCACAGCTCCAATTTTACCTGCACTTTTAAACCTGCAAAGTGGTATTTCGAGCCCTGAGCTGTCTTCATGAATTGTGTCATGTTAGGAAGATACACTATAAAGCAGGCTCCACTCCCGAGGTGCTGCCAAAAATATCTATTGACTGAATAAAATGCTTTGCTACAAACTACAAAATGCATGGTGCCTTGTAAATAGATAGAATGCTCCCCCATCCCAATTTTTCTTTGTCTACTTCCAGTGACCCCACCCGGCAACAGTAACTAGGACGGACAGCTGTGGAATGCTGCCATCCACACGCATTACCCTCCTGGCATCCTCGCAATATTGCAATTATGGAATGAGTACACACAGTCGCTCCAAATTTGTCTCATCAAGAGAATTGAGTTCAATTTGGCAGCAAATTCTGAGGCTTCATTAACTATGACAATATTGGATTGACCAATGTAAAGCACTGACACTTATAAAGGATGACACAGGTCTACAGCAGAGACAGGGAGGGGAATTACCATTCAGAACAATTACAACAGTCGTATTTTTGAAAATTGGTCAGATCTCCACAACAAGAAGGTTGTATTTCAGAGAAAGATTTAGTATGATGAGTTCTGTTTAGTAATTTTTGTAGGCAAATTTTTGAT
Source organism: Branchiostoma floridae (assembly GCF_000003815.2). Lineage (NCBI taxonomy): Eukaryota > Metazoa > Chordata > Leptocardii > Amphioxiformes > Branchiostomatidae > Branchiostoma > Branchiostoma floridae. The sequence goes on along the minus strand of NC_049990.1, from coordinate 16,635,327 downwards.
ATTTGAGAATCATAGACATGTACGAACATCACAGTCAAACTTTTTAAATATTGTATGGTGCAATGATGTTGTAACAATTCCCTCCCTAAATATTGGTACACTGTATGTACATGTAGTTCTATAGACTGAGTTAATCTCACCTACTCGTAGTATGTAAAGAAACGATTGGAAAATCTACTTCAGAAATCTATATGGTTCTAATATAATATAATTACAAAATTTACAAAATGTTAAATTTTGCCAACTGAATACCCTGTCCTACATAATCGCATTTTAGGCCACTCCAATTTTATCTTTTGTTTCTCTTCTTTATTTTTCAGAAAAAAATTGGATCGGTCGGTCGAAAAAAATTTTTTTTTTAATTTGGGAAAAAGCCTGGGGTAGGAGACATCAAGGGGCTTACTCAAGTTACAGTTAATTCAGGGGTGCCCTGGTAGCAAAGTCCAAAGTTTAAAGAAAAATTATAAATGTACCGTCCCAAATAGGCACATAAAGCTACAGAAATTTGAGGGTCATAGTTAAATTGAGAAAGGAGAGGCTGTGAAATTTTGTCAACACGAGGTGTGGCCATCAATTTGAATTTTTTTATTTCTAATAATATTAAAATATACATTGTACATGTAGGGTCGGGAAATCCTAGAAACAACATTTGTCAAATAAAATTGGTGTGGCCTTATCAAATAAAGTACGCACCCCAATTAAAGTACACACCCCTGATTTGGGGCAAGCCTCAGACAAATCCATTGGACTGAAGGTAAAATGGAAAAATCTCACAAAAAGTATGCGTGCCACTAATCTTGAACGCATCTTGAACTGGATAAATTCAAATTTATGATGAGATTCTTCTCTTTTCTCCAAATACTTTTGCATAAACCCCCGCCACCATTGTTTCTATACTATATACAATGTATGTATAAAGTAACTAATAAATTGCCAACAGTAGTTTACAAAAATCATTCAGAACAGAAAAAGAAATGCTGTATATATGAAATATGTGTTTTGCATCCTTTCAAGAATTGTAGCACCAACTTACTCTATTTGAGGTCCTGTTCCCACTTATCCATGCAATAACCCCAAAATACAGTAACTTTTAAATTTTGCAATTGTATGTAACTTAATTCCAGACAACACGGTAAGTCAGATGATTGAGAAAAGTTCCAATGGGTCATGATTTTGGTGAACCCCGGATCATGTAAAGAGAGCCTCCTGTTGGTCTGATTTATCTGTGTCCGTACACGATGACAGCCCATACATCAGGCCCATCTCATAACAATAGCGCCCCCCTCCCGCGGGACAGCATCACGATACAGCTCTTATTAATTGTCAGGCCACAAAATATCTGCCCACAAAGGAGGACCGGCCAAATGCTTCCTAATATCAATCTCCCAAAATAAGTTGTGTTCTTTCAAATTGTGATGAGAATCTTATAATCTCCAATATGATGTAACTGCATAATGTCATTCACATGAGAAATTGCAGGACTTTGCTATAATGTTACTTTTAGATTAGAAATGATTTCATAACATATTGAATGTAATTGTTTCCAAGTTCAATTTCTTCTTCTAGGGACGGTCTTTACAGTATAGACTCATAATCTGAGATAATTTCTTTCTTCACTTTCAAAGTCAAACAGACATGAACTGGAAAGACCACAATGATTTGTAATTTTGTGGAGACATCATTTAGTATATGATTTTTGTACAATACATTTATGCTAAATTTTGTTTATTTCTGGTGGGGCCGAGGAAATATTTATCACCCCTTGTATAAGACATTGTACATTATACACAAAAAAAACATACATGTATTATTACTCTTGGTGACCACAATACATTGTACATTGTATCTGTTTCCAGCATTCAAACTGTCATTTATTACCGAATTAAACAAAAATGCCCTCGCCTCAGCTCAGAAGTATTGTTACAACTTGAAACCACAAGGGGCAAAAAATCTAAATGTTTTGAGGTCTCACCAAGACCCACATTCCAGATATCAAACAATCCATGACTGTACAGTAAGACTTTTTGATATACAGTATAGGGTTATCGTAGTTTAAAGACGACACATACATGCACCCGGGAATGCTGACAAAAACAACTTTCTTGGCGATCGTAAAAAATACTGTACAATCAATATGTCAGATACTATACCAATCAGGCTAAACAATGCATTTGGATTCTTAAACGTTTGAACATTTAGACACACATTGTAGATATATTCTACACGGACCATTGAGCACAAAGTTTCCTTCTCCGAAACTTCAATGCGGCTGCCAATCGGCGTAAAAGTCTGAGCCTCCACAATGACTCTTGTCAGACATCAAAATCTGTGCGCTAAGTGCAGCATTTGACCACAATGAACTCGATACCCTTCTACCCGTTTGGAGTGTATCCAGGTAAATTAAATCAAACTGTCCCATTGTTCCCGCGGTCCCGCGGGTACGGTCCCCGGGGCGGGCGGGTAATACCGCTCGATGCGAACCAACATCAGGTGAAAGGGAAGTGTGGTTAATAATTAATCGGGCATTACAGGACAGGCCATAACGGCGCATAGCCATCATGCACATTCGTCAAGCGGAAATGGGGGTGGACGGCGGGGCATGTCGCCCGTGCCGCGCCAGGGGTAACAACGGTTATCGCATGCGATCAGCGTGACAAGACAAAATGGTACACCCTTATGGTGTACTCAAGGGGAACATAAAATCCACTGCATGGAAGGGTAGAGAGATGGAGGCTGAATGTTTATAGCACTTTGATATCTCTCATACAAGAACCCTAAAGGGAAACAAGTTGCATGTTCATTCTTTAGGTATTGGCTATATAAACTGTATAGCTAGTGATATCAGTAACTATTGGGCTTATCAATAATCATAGAAATTTTTACTTTCTTGGATCAGGAGGATAGGAAAATACAGCAACTAGCATCAAATTATCAGAACTAAGCATTTTATCAATAACTTTATTGTTCTGGAAATTTGATGTGAGTTGCTGTTAATTCCTATTTGATTATAATGACAATGACCTTATTTGCATATCTGAGGCCAATATGGGCTAAATTGCATTCATTTAAATCAAGAAGTTTTCATCAATAAGATAAAAGTACAAGGATAAAGTGGTTTAGGCTGTATTTCATCTAAAAATTTCCAAACATTTATGACAAAAACAAAACTATAACCCTGTTAAATTAAATGTTACCTAACCCACTCATTATAGAAAAGGTGGGACACTCCGTCTTCCACTGCTTCCAGAAAAGAAGTCAAACCCCAAATGCTTACTACTAATAGATCGTAGCTCTCAGCAGTCCATATTATTGCTAGAATAGTCACTTGCTTCCACTTGTCCCCACTGTTATCTATACCAAAGTTTTATTTAATATCTTATGTATGTTCACTATGTATCCTGTATGTGCCATGTTGCAATTATCCCTCAGGCAAGAATTTGCAAATAAAGTTTCTTATATTTTCTGTATATCAAACTTTCTAGGCACATGCACTGACTGCAATATTCAGCACCTAGGTTAGTTTACATGACTTCTGACCTAGTTTTTGTAAGCCATTTACAAGTTAGGTCGAGTCTACAAGGACAGTTTTCCACTGCCAACCTGATCTAAACGACTTAAATCATCACTGGACGATTTTGAAGGCTCCTTGCCATGTAAATTTGATTATATGGATCACATCACTTTTGTGTGAAAAAAATGAGCGCAAAATGAGCAAATAGAATATGCCATACATTGAAAAAAATGTGAGAATGGATACATATGTCCTAGAATGTCAATTTGAAAGTCAATTCCAAAGTCAAAGAGAAAGATATGAAAGAGCAAAAATAAAAAATCTATAATTGTTTGGTATACCATACTCCGTGTGTTTTGTTCAACCTTCCAGATCACTTTCATTTCATGATAATAATGACTTCTTTTTGTACGCCATTATTTTTTACTCGCACGCTCGCATCAGTTTGGGGTTTTCTCGGACTATGTCATCCATACAATCAAATCAACATGGCCTTCATGAAAATAATAAACATCTGCAAGCAAATAGAGGACAATTACCATATGGGATAATTTTCAATGTGCTATTTTGGATTAAATGAAGTCATTTTTCACGTATCAATTAATATTCTATCTCAGTCTTTTACACAATTATAATTGTACAATTACTGTATATTTTCTATATATCATAATGATTTAATAAAAGTTTGTCATGACAACAGAAACAAAAAGTTACAACAAACACTGAGAAATTTTGCAGTACATTGTTGGCTACTAAGGAATCTGCATAATTTCATTTTTTATTCTTATAATTGCATATAATTTTGATTTGGGAGTGCCGAGTTTGCGGGCCGAGAGATACGATATCGCTACTGAGGTTCTCACTAGTCATCAGCGTCATCTGACGTTAATTAAATTAAGGCTTGGCGGGATGACATCAGGAGGAATTAGGGCTGGGGCCTGTCACGTTAGATTTCCCCCAGCGTGTGGGGAATGAAATAATTGGTTTTTGATGGGCAAGGCGGGAGGGCACCAAGCAGGCGGCATTAATTATTCAGCCATGATGGATGGACGGAATCGGCGGCCGGCTTTGTTTCGCGCAGGATGGATGACGGGAAACGGCGGGAACGAAGGCGGGAACAATGGCGGCTTTGTCGGAGCGTGGGAAGCGGCGAGGGTCGAGCCATCAGATCGGCAGGCATCAAACACGGGGCGTTAATGGCGGGGAATGTCGCACATCAATAATGCAGCTTTCGCAATGGGATCACCATGGTGGCATGTGGCTATTACACGGGTCGCCAAGTTCTGCAACAAAGTATCACAGGGACAAGGCTGGGACCTGGAGAGGGATGGGGGAGGGGGGCATGGCTCTTACGTGGGGCGGCAGGTTCTGCAGCAAAGTGTCACAGGGACAAGGCTGGGAACTGGACAGGGATGGGGGAGGGGGGCATGGCTCTTACAAGGGTCGGCAAGTTCTGCAACAAAGTATCACAGGGACAAGGCTGGGAACTGGACAGGGATGGGGGAGGGGGGCATGGCTCTTACAGGGGTCGGCAAGTTCTGCAACAAAGTGTCACAGGGACAAGGCTGGGACTGGAGAAGGATGGGGGAGGGGGGCATGGCTCTTACGTGGGGCGGCAAGTTCTGCAACAAAGTATCACAGGGACAAGACTGGGAACTGGAGAAGGGTGGGGGAGGGGGGCATGGCTCTTACATGGGTCGGCAAGTTCTGCAACAAAGTGTCACAGGGACAAGGCTGGCAACTGAGGCTAAGGGTTCAATTTCTGACTTAACCCTCTCAGCACGAGAAGCCACTATCGTGGCTTTCCCATAGGACGCGAGAAGCCACGATCGTGGCTTCAGGTTTAATTCCGGCGGGAAATTCAAACTGACTACTGTGAAATGGGAAATTTGGCAGAGTCTGCCAATCAGGATGCTTGTATCTTTGACCAACCAGAAGGGATGTAGCATTTGAGCCCTGTTTCTGAGGCCTCCAGCGTGTGTTTTGGCTTCAGTTTTCTACAGGTTTATTTAGTAAATTTAGCAGAAATGGAGACAATTTGGTGGATAATTTTGTTGGTGGCTTACAGGAGTGATGACAGGGAAATCCTTGAGGGACAGCAAGGCAAACACCCAGCTGTTTTTGTTGAGATCAAATGAGCTGATATCACCGTGTCTAATGAGTTCTACATGCATGCTTCCTTGTTGTTTTTCTTGGGCATGAGGAGGACCAGGTCAGGTCAGAAAGGTCACTGGTCTCAATTGACATTTTAGATACTCTGATACCTGTTTCTCTACCCAAGTCATAAGTAATAGGATTTATTTGACTCCCTGATATGTGGAGAACATCCAGAAAAATAATTTGCCATTTAGCACAAGGCATATTCATCATTTTTATTTATTTTTGATAGTACAACTACAGGTGTGGGGAGGGGGGCACAACTATTTATTGGGGTGAACATTTGTTTATCAACACTGAACTTATTTGAAATCATGCTTTGATTTTTAGTTTTTGGTCATTCTAACAGCATACCAGCATTGTGTATGTATAATTGAGTATTTCTACATAGTTTTATGATAAATGACACAAAAAACTCAGTCCCTAGCCAAATGTTTTCTTTTGTGAAGCTTTTTTTGGGAGTGTTGCAAATGTGTTTTTGAGTGGTTTCCATGGCGATTGCTGTCCTCAGATTGATGGTATGATATTTATTTTGCTTGTTTTGGAAAGGCCATTCTGTGAGCTTTCCAGCAATATATAGTTTTCCTAGTCTACTCCTTACATAACAGCTGTAATAATAATACACAAAAAGTACTAATTGACACCTGTATAGACTGAAATTATATGTCGTATATGGTATACAGGAAAAATTTTTATGACGTGTTGAGAGGGTTAAAGACATTGTGTCCTTAGGAAAGGAACTTTCCTCACTTTACCAAGGTGTAACTATGGGTACCTGACTTCAGTTGGGGAGGTAAAAGGCAGTGGAAGAAGAAGGTTGGGCTCCACCTTCCAATACCGTGCCCTAGACACAGTGGATAACATTCCCACTGCCTCTTCACCCTCAAAAAAAGGCTTTCTATTTAGTAAATGTATTGAAAACATCCAAAGAATGTTCTTTCATCCCTTCTTGATATTAAATGTAAGACCTCACCTTGAGTCTTTTGTTTCTCCTCTTCTTTCTTGATCTGGTCACTCACAACTGCTGACTCTAAAGCCTGCTTCAGCTGCTGTTTCACTCTCTCTGGTGCTGTCTGCAGAGGAAAATCAAAACACAAATTCTGATTATGAAAAATATAACTAGGCAATACAATGTAGGAAGCCAGAGCCAAACATATGCTTGGAGTATTAATACTATTATCTGACTGGCAAAGCTGCCAGATAAAGGATGTCAAAATTTACACACAAAAAAACAACTTCCAAAAAATTTACAAAATTTCCCAAAAAATACAAAATATACAAAAAAAATTAACGAAATTTACGAAAAAAAAATTAACAAAAAAAAAAAGTTAGAAAATTCCAAATTTTTTTTTTTAATTGTCAAAATTAACACAAAACCCAGAGAAATTGGAGAAATTTGATTAGCGCAGACCCACAAAACTTGAAAAGCCAACAACCTTAACGACCACCAAAAGTACTGGACAGATGTTGTGTGAACACAGACATGTCCTTGGTACTGAAAAGCTAATCTAACAGACACTCAGCTGCACAAGTTATCAGTACAATTAAATGTACACGGCATTGAGTATTACTATCACATTGACAAGCTTTCAGCTTCCATGTAAAATGGGTCATGTCCGAGGTACTAAACACACTATCATGTAAATTGAACCAACACGCTTCAAATTATCGGTACATTGTACCAGTAACAAAACCATTCTTTCAGTTTCTTCTTGGACCAGACTTTGGACTGATAAGAAAATGAACGCATTATATCTTTGCGTCCACGGTTTTTGAGGCTTACTGATCCAAGAAAATAACAAATATGGAGTGGAGTAGAGTTTATAATTATAGTCATTTGTACCAAGGAAGTTAGTCGTTCAATTGAAGACAGGATTTCAAAATGCCAGTGGGAGTCGGATACAAACAAATTCATTTTTAGAAAAATGGACCGTTGTTTTGAGTGTCGTCAATTCACGAGTTTTTACAGACAATCAGGTCCAGGTTCAGGTAACATTTATTTGGTACGATGCCTAACTGTTCATTATAATTATTGACATGGTAAAACTAAGTGAACAACGGTTAATGCAATCAGCAACATGTTTGTGCTGTTATACATGTAGATTTAAAGTCTGATCTTGACAGTTCAAGAAAAACTACTTAATAGTTTTCATGTCAACAACTTCTTTTTGTGCTGATCATATTTCTAAAACTCAAACATATGAGCATAAACAAAATGTATGCACCTTTTGTCATGATTATCAATTCTTATCTAAAACATCAATTATTCAAAAAAATGATGGCAAAGATATGGTAACATTGTGGGCATTGATGAATCACGGTGCTCCATTAATTTATGAAATTTCTATTTCAGATACATGTACCACATTTTCAAAACTGTTGGAAACATCAAGAACATGGGCTCCCAAACAATGAGTGGGAAGAAAAATAATCTTAAGTTGGAAATGCCGTACATAACATTATAGTACAGTTACAATAATATATCTTACACTTCAATCAGCAACAACTTTGCTAACACAGAAAACAGTTTTCAATCTTAGGCCATACCAATGTAATTAATCAGTTCTCAGAATCGTGTACTTTTATTTTTCTCAAAATGAAAAAAAAAAATCGCCACACCTCCCATTGAGGAAATTTTCCCTGTTAAATTAGTATGAAGCAATTCAACAATATTTCTAGAAAATTGTGCTTTTATACTAAATTATAGGGTCCTTACAATGTGGGTACATTTATCATGATTGTAATAAGATTTTTCACTCGCGAAAGACAAAAGTTAATAGTACCTGTACATGTATATACATGAAAACTTGTGATCGTTTCAACAAACAGGTGCAGCTATATGGTGCTATACTGTGGTAGTGTTCTTTCATATATATACTAAAACTTCTAATTATTCAATAAACACGGTATATTTTCAAAATTCTTTTTTCTTTTCTTTTTTGCCCTGTCCCTCAATTTCTTTTTCTGAAAAATTCTCAGAACCAACAAATTAATTTGGTCATGCCTTGTCTGCCCTGCTCTGCCCTGTATCAAGGGTGGCCTGTGTGAGGGTGTTCCCGTGTGACCAGCCCATGGTAATTGCTTTAATTGAATTATGTCATTAATGCAATTATACTAATGGCTTGATGAGGCATACATATTATATCAACAGCTGGCAGTCATTATTTTTGATCTTCGAGATAAATCCTACAAGGAACGCTAAAATCAACTTCTTTAATTTGAAGAGTTCTAAGAACTGCCCTTGGAGTAGAATCTTGACTGAGGAAAATCAGATAGGGTACTGTAGATGAAGAAATGTTTGGGGTGGTTTATATTTTATGTTAAACTTGGTGTTTTTTCGGTGACTGCTTTGCCGGGAACTCAAACCACAAGGAATTTTTTTTTTCTGTCTTTTCATTGCCAACCCCATTGTGCAAATGCTACATAACAGGTACATCATACAATATACATTGCATGGTATTATGTGTTAAAGGTAGTGAAGTCGGAACAGTCACACACAAATACTAAAAATTTGAAAGCACAAATTGACCACAGACCCAATCTTTGAACGTTAAATATCATTTTATATTAAGACTTGTTAGAGGGTAAATATGGTTAAATCAAGCTTAAGACGCCAGTTGATCATGCCAGCATTGTGTAAAGCGACTGTTGTGTCCGTCTGTCGCACCCTTGCCCAGTCGCTAAGGACTAGTAGGATGTGGTTTTTCAACTGACTGTCCGTAAAGGCACGATGTTTCCATTACCCAGTTTTACTGTACAGTATATGACTATTAGCTATCACGAACTCAAAACCACCGCAAACACTCTTTACCAAGCACTCTCACACTTTTTTCTCCTTAATAGGAAATTAAATCCCCGCAAACTTCCGTGCATTTACAGTATCTTGTGCCCTGAGACAGAGGATGGTGTTCTGTATAATTGGCTGAAGCCATAACCTGATTACACTAATAGCTGATGGACTCTGCAACTCAGTCCCAGGGGGGCAATAAGGAAGTGCACGGTACTTCTTCTTACTTCACCGGTTTGTACTATTGTGCTGCCAGAACGTCTAAAACTCTCAAAAAGGTTTTTAGAAAATACGTTTCAGTACCCTACATCTAAGTGATCTACCCTACAACGATCAAAATTGTTCAGATTGTCACTGGCTGTTGACTTAGAATCTAAACTTTTTGGCCCCCAATCCCAGTCCAATTACAGTGGGACCGCGTAGCACAGCGGGACCGTGTTCGGCCCGTGACCGAGAGGTTGCGGGTTCAAATCCGGCTGCCGTGGTACCGATCTTGTGCCCTTGGGAAAGGCACTTTACACGACTTTCTTCCCTTCACTCAGGTGAAAATTTGTACTTAGCTTCGGCTAGGGCCGTCCCTCGGGCACATTAAAGAACCCCAACACGTGCGATTGTGCGGTGTGAGATTGTGCAAAATCCTTCAGTCTAGAATTGATGATTCTCTACAAATCACCCGGACTCCAGGAAGAATAGTGACATATCAGTCAATAATGGAGATCTGTATAACCAAACCAAACCAAAACCCAAGCTAGTCCCAATTTTGTACGCTTGGGAAAGGCACCTTAGACCTTAATTTCCTCCCTCAACTCTGGCCAAAATGAGTAATATCTAGCTTTGCGTCCCAATGGAGGTAATGAGTAAAACCTTAAAGAACCCACCACACTTATTGACACTAAGAGTGTAGGGTCATCCTAGTGTGGTCAAACCCAAACTATATTTTTTTTTATAACTGGTTTTACAAAGCCTCCTTTGCAGAATTCAGGCAGGGCTGGCTATTATTGTATGGGGGCAAGCGGGGGCTGTGTCACCAGTTTCAAAGTTTGCTTTCTCTAATCATGGCAAAGGGAGTTTGCCGAGTAAGAGTGTTTCTCTAGGAGACTCGGTTTTATGCTGTTTGCACTTGTTTTATTACATACAAAATTGGTGTGTCTATGCTTGTGTGGCATGGTATCCCTTCGGTTTAGACTTAGTTATCGACTTGCAAACTGAAGGTCTAGGGTTTGACACCCTAGCGGGTTACAATCTCGTACCCACAACGGTTTACAACGCGAGAAACAAACACCGTAAGTGTGGTGGGAAACGTCCGACCCACTCTCGCTCCGATGCAATCTCCAAACCATCGTACTTGCGACAAGGACTTGGACAAGTGTCGGTATCAGCGTTCCACCACAACTATAATGTCATTATCACGATCCGGGCAGGCCCGAGAGTTCACCCGAGAGCAATGATCCGCCATTTGTCTGCAGAAAACGTAATAAAACTAACCTAATTTCTGTCATCCGAGAATGATAGGGGGTGTGATCGCGGGAACCAAATGGTGGGAAACACTCTCGCCACAACTTTAATTGCCCGATCCCACTCTAATTGATTTGATTAACTCACACCATTAATTAGGTTATCCCATTAGAATAACATGATTCAGAAATTAGGCTGCCGCGGGACTTTCTAGTGGGGAGAAAAACTCCACAGTCAACTTGCAATTGGGAGATGGAGAGTTTGATAGGGACAAAAACTTTGCAACAAAACACAAACCTAGTAATACATACAGTTTTATACTACCCTTTAGAATTTGTTACCTGCATAAAAATGGAGGTATAGTTTTGGTGGGGACCAAAAACCTCTGCAGTCAACTTGGGAGATATGGAGCTTTGATAGGGACAAAAACTTGGCAACACCAAATGCAAAACTATACTTTAGTCTTTAAACTACCCTTTAAAGATTGTTACCTCCATGAAAAATAGAGGTATAGTTTTGGTGTGGACTTTCTGGTGGGGACAAAAAACCTCCACTGTCAACTTGGGAGATGTGGAGTTTGATAGGGACAAAAACTTGGCAAGCAAACATAAACCTATGCTTTATATGCACTACCCTTTGAAGTTTGTTACCTCCATCAAAAATGGTGGTATAGTTTTTGTCTCTGTGCATGTGTGTTCGTATATTTGTTGTCAGCATAACTTTAGTTTTTATAAAGCTTTAGACCAAGGTAATGATATCACCATAGCATGTCCAGAACCAAGATAACGAAACCGGAAGATCTGCTGCAGTACCATAACAAGCCGCCCAAAATCTAATGCTTTTATCTGAGGTCTCATCACCTACACACAGACCAAGTATCAAGACAATTCTGAAGGCATTCTCAAATTATTGTATTTCCAACTCACTAAGACTAAAACATACACACACCCAAAACATAACCATCTCATTATTTAAAGGCAAGTTGTCAGACTGAGTATGAAACAAGCTACATGTATAACTAGGGGGTCCCAACCTGCACCACTTCTTCCTTACATCACAAGCTATCTGCCACGAAAAATTCAAGACCATAGCATGTCTAGACCAATAGATACAAAAAAAAGGAAGTTCTGCTGCAGTACCAAGGTCACACAACAGGGGGCCAAAATATCAACCTTGACTTTCGTCTTCCCACTTACCCACATACCAAATATCATTACAATTTATTCAGAGGTTCTTAAGTAATGCTGACCACAAATATCCATTTAATTTAACACAATTACACCAAAAACAATACTTTCATTTTCCTGGAAAACTCAATGTACATGTATCTAGTAGTCATAGTAGGAAAGTCTAGACGGGATTTACTTGAAATTCAGATGTACAATTTTGACCATTATAGCAGCTACAGGTAGTGCTTCCACAAGTTTTAACATTGGGAGTGAACTTCTCAGTCTTACATTTTGTAATTGATAAAACTGTGTCGAGGCTCGGAGTAACAAATAACCGTTCTAACCGCGGGGAAACCGTTCCTCACGCCACGGGTGCGAGAGGGATGGCCCCTCGTTTCCAATCTCACACCAAAAACTCGCACAAATTGAATAACTCCATTAAAGCTCTATAAATTATGGTCAGGTCGCGACCCGGGGGCACGCCACTTCCATCAGCGTTTGGCTGCTCTCACGGCGTACGGTCCGACCATCCATCAACCCCCGCCCGCCCCACTCGGCCCCCGCCTTGTGAACATCAATCATCCCGGCCTACACTCCTCCCGACTATCCATCATCGTTGCCATGGCAACAGTCAGCTGGCAAACCCTTCTCATCCATCACGCCCGCCATAATCACATTTCCGCAGAAACAATAACTTCACAGCAGGAAGCCTCGAAACGTTTCTCTCCGTCGTGTCTGGAACGTTGAGTGAAGGGTACCAAAATACCATCTACCACATCCATTACAACTTTGTGACAGGTGTAAAGCATTAGCTTTCTATATCTTTGTAATAAAGACTACCAAAATATATCTACCAGTAGCACAGTCAAACCTGTATAAGTGGCCACCCTTGCATAGTGGCTACCTGTCCATTGCGGTCATTTTTTGTCCGTCCCTTGGATTTTTTTCCATTTACCATAGTCTACAGTGGCCATCTGTCAAACATGGCAAAAGCCATTATGATTTCTCATGGCAGGTCCCGTAGATACAGAAACACTACCTATTGTGACCATACAAAGGCCGCTATAGACAGGTTGGCTGTATTCAACAAGTCCATGTATAGAGATCAAACAGCAATATGCTTGGAAACTACTTTTTCTTCAATGACATACCGGTATCAACCAGTTTCAATTCAAGTCCAACTATCAACGCTTCTCAAACATAAGATGCTTGGCAGCCAATATACACTTCAAGGTTGCTGTAAAAGCTTTGACGGACACTTTACAGTTGGTTATGGAAAGATCCATAGTCACAAGACCATGCTACCTGTAAACATTTCTTTCTAACCTTGGCCTTATGTGAGGATAAGTTTTCATTGTCTTATTACAACTAAGTCTCGGTTACAAAATCATTGGGTTCAATGCCAAAGTGTTTAGGTTTTAGTAGTAGTAATAGCCTTTATTAACAGGCATACACATTAGATACAAAAGGTCGTAATACAGTACACATGGTTTCCAAGACTAATCTAAAACATGGATTCTAAAACTATTCTTATAAGTTATACCTTTGTTCGGCTTCTTCTTGTTTCTTAGTGATGTTAGAAATGTAGCTTGAGATGTGTTTGTACAATGTCGTTTGATCAAAACTCATAAGAAAAATGAATTTTCCAATGCTTACAAAGATTCAAAGTGAGGGAACTTTGTGCCATTAGGAAAGGCACTTAACACGACTTTCCTCACTCCACCCAGGTGTAAAAATGGGTTCTTGACTTCAGTTGTGGAGGTATAAAAATAAGTGGTGGAAGGAAAAGGATAGTCTCTGCCTTCTAATACCAATGCATTGCCCTAGACACAGTGGATAACAACCCACTGCCCATACGGCCTCAAAAACGCTAGGGGACTTTTACGTTATAACTATGAATCTGTAGGTAAGAAAAAAGTAAACTACAAGAATCACGCATCCAAAAAGTTGTAGGGCAAGCATGCAATCATTTTGGCCGGTGTCCATCGTTCCGGACAGTCCACATATGTCCAGCGAGATGTAGCGCTGACCATGCCCTGACCCCCACTATCCAATCCCTGCCGAATGGGCAGCATATGTCGTCCCCACTTAGCGTAATTGGGGAGTGGGAAACGATCACCTGTGGTAGGCGCGGCTACAACCCAAACGCCACCTCCGAAGCCCTGGCACCAGCCCAATACACTTATCATGATTGGAAAGCGGGAAATAATCTAGCCGCATGTTCCTGTCATGTAGTGGTGACAGCTGACAAATGGACAATGATGACTCCATTGTCGTTGGGTAGGGAATTAGGGGGCGAACCCGGGAGCTATAGTTGCAATGGTACCGTGCTAATGATATTAGACTTGTAAACGATACCATAGTTTCTTAAAACTATTCAAAATCCAAAAGGTAACTGTAACTTGTTGAAAAGTTGTTGATAAAGTCAAGGTGCATACCTTATTTGACAATATTTGCATGAATAAATGGGAAATGGAGAAACTACTAGCAGTACAGGAATTTATAACTTAGTTACAAGTAAGTCATTTAGAAGTGTGGTCAGAAGTGTGGCTAGTCAAGTACGTACCCCCCCCCCCCCCCCATTTTTAACAATGTACACCTTTGTATAGTGAGGAAAGTCATGTAAAGTGCCTTTCCCATGGGCACAACACTAGTGGCATGACAGGACCTTTAGGTTACTGGGCCAAACACTCTGTTACACCAACATAACACCACAACATTTCTTGGCCCTCCAAAATAAAAAAGTAATGTAATGTGTTATGTAACGTAACAAACGAAAAATCAAATTCCTTCAATGAAAGTTGCTACCAGTGCATAGTAATACCACCCCACTAGGGCTGGGTACCGGTACAGAAAATTCAGGTCCAGGTCAGGTTCAGGTCCAAAGGATTAGGTCCAGGTCCGGACCTGAACCTGGACCTGATGCAGTATGACTCATACCAATGGTCCATTTTACTACAAAGAAATCTGTTTGGTGGAGTATTAGACTCACACTGGCGCTTTAAAATTATACAACGCTAACTGCACCGGTACAATTGGCTGTAAAACTTGGTAGAAATTACTATAAACTCTACTCTACTTCACTCTTGTTATTTTCTTCCATCTAAAAACGCTAAAACATGTGGATGCCTGATAAAATAATCTGTTGATTTTGTAATCGGTCCAACATTCGGTCCACCTAATTTTTTCAGGTCCGGTTTTTCTGGACCGGTCCAATACGAAAAACTGGTTTTGTACCGGTACGCTGTACCGATACCCAGCCCTACACCCCACCATGTTTATAATATATATTATTATATATCCCTCAATGTTTCCAAAATCTCTCCTTGTACCATAACTTAGGGTAACCAGAAACACAGCATTTTTTCCTAGTCCTATAGGGTGTGGGTTCCTCTATTGGGTTTTTATAAGAGTGGATAGTGGGTGGGTACCAGTACATACAGAAAACAAAGGTACAGGACCAGTTCCAAACCTGGACCTGGACCTGATTGTCTGTGAAAACTTGTGAATGGGCGATACTCAAACCATATATTGGTCCCGTTTGCTACAAGAAATCTGTTTGGTGGGGTATCCAACTTCCACTAGTGTTTTCTTATTTTCTTTGACCGGTAAATCCCCATAACATGTGAGTGACTACCAATATAATCTCAGACTCAGAGTTTCTGTTGCGTCAAAAAACCCAATCCGCTGACTTTTTTCAAGTCCGTTTTTTCGGAACAGTCCAACAAGACAAACATCCCTGGGCTAGTAGATGGCCTTCACATACTTTCCTCCCGCTCTTCTTATTTTTCTTTGGATGGTAAACCCCAAAACATGTGAGCGCATGTGGATATAATCTGTTGATTTCAAATCTGTCAAAAGCCCAATCCGCTGACTTTTTTCAGGACTGGTCCGTTTTTTCGGACCAGTCCAACAAGACAAACATCCCTTGTGGATGGCCTTCACATACTTTCCTCCCAGCATATTTGTGGTTCGCCTTGTCATCTGTCCTCTTACTACTCTCCTCTAAATGATGAGGGTCGCTTGAAAGGCCTCCGCTCTCTCTCACTAACTGCCACGTTTCCATTTGGGGGTTAGATGTTACGGACGGTACTCCGGTATTCCTCATTCCCGCGGTCCGCGTCAGTTCGGTGTCAGCTCTGACCGATGGTTGGCGTACGCGGGCCTACTGACCCTTCCCTCCAAACTGTCACTTTTCCATTAAGGGGTTAAACTTCACGGAGGAGCGTCATCACGGTATCCATTAGGTTAAACTTGGCGGTGGCGAGGCGGAGCTCCATCCATCATGAGAGGATGTGTGGAAGGAGAGGGGCCAGTAGTCCATTAGTAAGGCTAAGCTGGTGTTGGTAGTGCTTTGCTCTTGGGTTAGTGATGGGAACAATGCCCACATCTTTGCATTGGCACAGAACTCATGATCAAGGCTCTACCAAAACAGACCGTGTGGTATACTCAGTAAAGTTTTAAGGCACTGGTACTCAATCTCTAACTGTTATAATTGAACATGAACTTGAACAGGCTAGAAAATCTTTCTGGATACATGTACTAGTACCATTATTTACAGTAAAAAATATGGCAATCTGGTCTCAAACTCAAAGATAATTCAAACACTTGACAATAAGGAAAACTTTGGATTAAGTAATTTACGTAAATGCACAGTGGAGAAGGACCAGTACTTTGGTTAAGACTGTTGTAATGTTTTGCTCTCATGCCCACATCTTATAGTACAGAACTCGAGTTAGATACCAGAACTAGGGCTGTGTACTGGTACATGGTGCCTGTATCTATGAACTGATTACATGGATAGTATCCTTTTGTATCTTAAAACTGTCAGGCTGCAGTATAAAATTTACTATCATGCAAAAAAGGATGCCTTCATTATGATATCTAAGACTTGGTGGTCAGAGAGGTCAAACAAGTATGACCGACACAAAATCTAGAGCACGGTACAAAATGTACATGTATACAATATATATATCGATCAATACAAATCATCAATTTTGCTCTTTCACATCTTTTCCTTTGACTTTGGAAATTGACTTTGGTATTCTTCATTATTAATATAATTACATTTTCTGATATATTTTTTGCAACTAACAGCACATATTGGCTCTTATTGCAGCTGCTTTGTACGATTTATGGTCCAATTTTTTCTTTAAAATTTATGGAAATGTACACAACTTGATGCCTGTGCATGTCACTGTCAGTTGACATGGCCTGACTAATGAAATTTAACAGCTGGGTTAGCTTCTTTAGGTACAGGTACATTGTACATGCCCAGAATTGTACCTAAACCACTGTCCCTGTACCTGAATTTTGTTTAGGTACACCTGTGACTTATTCAGAACATAGAACACAAGAGACATGCAAGAATGCATGACAATACAAAATATTGCATGCTTCAGCTACTAGTGGGGCATCCCTCAGATAGGATGTTAAAACGTTGTTAGTTACTAAATTGCTTTGGAGTATTTCTTTAAATTTCATCTCCAGTTGAGGCATAATGTTTTTGGTGCGTGTGTTCATGTGTGTGTGTCTGAGTTTCCAGATATTTGTGATAAGCATAGTTACTTTAGAATCTCTGGATGGATTGTGATGATATAAATTTTGATATGTGGATAGGGGTTGGGAAAAAAGGTCAAGTTCAATTTTGGGCCCCCTGGTGTTTGACCTTCGTACTGCAGCAAATCTTCCATTTTTTGTATATTTTGCCCTGAACAGGCTTGATTTTCTTGGTGGGAGGTAGCATTTAGTGTGAGGTGGTATAGGTTTGGGCCCCCTAGTGGCTTGTTGCACATTTGAATGTCATTGTTGATCTTCTATTAGGCTCATACACCTCTATGCTTTTTATGGCTTTCAAACGGCTAGTTACTTTTATGACAAACATCAAAACCACACAACAAAAACATCAAAATTTGAGACATACATGCAAAAAAGGGCACTTGCCCAAGTTGCATGCAAAAAAGTGAACTTGGCCAAGTTGCATGTAAAAAAGTGCACTTGGCAAATTGCAAGTTGCACCAATCCCTCACAACTTCCTTCGAGACCTTTTGCAACTCCCGTATTTCGCACCCAAGACCCCGTCTCACTCTGCTCGTGCCATATGCTCCGCCATAAAGCCCAGATCCGCGGCCTATTATCCTGAGTGTCCACATTAAATGCCATTTTGGTAAAAGCAAGTCATGCCCATAAACCCCACATAGTGGCCCATCCAGGCTCGACCTCAACAAGATGCCATGCCGTTACGCGCACCATGGACTGCACAAGATGGCTTTCGTAGCGATATATACGGGAAACCTCGCGACCATAAATCTTCGTGCTTCGCTTGTATTACACCGCAGTAAAAGGTGGTGAGACAATAACCATTATGTTAGAGGTCTTTGTCCCGCCCCCCTCCCATCAGTACTCTCGCCACATGAAACAGTAGGGGTGTAACGTACCAGGACAATTGCCATTGACCCCCATTAGACTAAATGGCTTTCTGCATTACCCGCCATAAAATGGCTATCTCCGAAATCCGGTCATTGGGCGCGGGAATGCTGACTTAAGTCGGGACAAATGACGAAGAAGGGAGTGGGAATCAGTACAGATGCTATGACATTAACACATACTGCCACAGAGTCTATTACACAGAGAGCTCCCTTCAAAAACCATCACCATTCGTTAGCGCACCTTCTTAACTTCTTTTTGTCCGGCTACGAAAAAGACGTTTCAACCATCGTTATCATTTGTCACAGGGCTATGGTAGCGGTAACACCAATAAAAGAGAGAAATGCAATAACAGAAATAGCATTCATTTGGATTCATCCAACATAAACTTCAATGTGATAGTCATTATCATTACGAACAAAACCTAGAAGCTGTTGTGACAGATCTAAGTGGATAGTAAACTGATTGGTCATTGTGCAAATGTACACATAACCACATTTCTTGACTGTATTCATTAAAAGGAGATGATTCCATTTGTCGTAAAACAGTCATGATAATTTGTGAGCGTGTATTTTGTGCCTTTGTGCAATCATCATTATCATATGCGAATAAAAATAAATCTGACAGCGAAAATGCAGAAAATGAAAGAATATCCATTTGACAAGCTGCAGTTAGAAATTTCATAGAGAAAAATCACATCAAAAAGGGAATGCATAAAAGAAACACAGAATATTAGAGCCTCGATTTCAGAAACTGTCAACATCTGGCATTCTAAGGCAGTCAAAAGACAATTGCATTGTGGTGGTTGGTACCAAAGCCTAGGTCCTGGGTTTGAATCTTTTGACATGCAATTGATGTATATTGTTGTACCCCTTTCCACCCTACACCCAGGTATAAAAATGAGTACCTGACTTTGGATGGAGAGGATTTGGTTTGGCTCCACCTAGTATTGGGTTGAGTTGCAGCTTCCAATACCATGCCCTATGCTATTGCTAGACACATGTACAGTGGATAACAACGTCAACACATAACAACAAAACTATCTCCAAAAGGCAATGTACAAATGTATGGGACTACCTTTAGCTTGGCAAAGCACTAGTACCTATATTATGCATATATGTACTTTGCTGAGGGCACAACATTGAACCTGGGACCTATTGGCTCAAACACTCTAACCATTTCACCACACAATGCAACAGCATACTTTACTATGCCTTTATGCTATCATAGCATAAAGGCATAGTAAAGATACCAAGCCTGTCTTTCACTATCTCTCCCTGCCAGGGACTTTTTGGGCTCTTCCCTGAGATCTTCTGACCATTCTTCTCTAACACAAGAGAACCATTCAAATTTCTTGAGTTGAACCAAGAGCTCAGGATTCTTTACCACTATGGAAATCTATGCAAAAGGAGCTTGTGATTCTCTGTCACCATGGAAACCAGTCATCACAGCCTTCAAGTAACACCATAGTAACAGACAGTTCTTAGTCTGACAATAGATGGTCAATATTAGCACAAAAATACAATTATAGATAAACAGGGATTAGAATGTTGGCAATTGACCATTGACTGTCCCATTGCATATCAGGTGCATGCATATAGCCCCAGTTGGGCTCTGAAGCTAATCTCCAAGCAGATCCTACGGTAGCATAAGATAGTATCAAAAGCTAGCGGAGGAGTGAAGCCGGCTTAGGAGGTTCGCTACCGGCAAATGGACACCTCTTGGCTGACTACACACCTTGGCCAGTTTGGTACGATCTTATGCCATTTTAGGATCTGCTTGGAGATTACTCTGGAGCCACAAATTTGTGCCTCTCCATGCTTTCAGAATTAGGTCACGGCATCCATTTGTCACCAGGTCCTGGACTGATTTCTAACCGCGAGTTTAAAAAATCCAGTGGCATGGAAGTGCCCCATAATAGCCCCGTTGTCACAGGGCCTATGTTGGGGTAACACACAAAATTTTAGAAAAACGGCCTGTAAATTAATATACCAGGAGTGTCCCCTTAAAGCTTAACCAAATGGGACTGAAGCTTTGGCAGTATTGGTCACTGGCTTCTAGGGGCCTTACCAGTGGAAGCTATATGTAGAAACGTAATTTAGTAAGATTATAAGAAAACCATTCTCCTACGCAGAGGAACCACAGTCGTGTCAAAACTTCCTGTGTTACTGTACCTCTGCTACCTTGTGTACTCAGACCAGTTAGGGACCGCCCTACTTATAAATATTAATGAGCTTGCCCTTATATAGGCAGTCAGCCGTTGGGGATCGGGCGTAGGAGGATGGTGCTATGTAAGACGTAACATGATTGGCTGGTAGCTTCCCAGCGGCCTTTGCGAGACAGCTTGAGACAACAACAAGCCCAAGAAAGGCCTATTCTCTGATTGGTTGACAGCTTGTTTGTGGCGACAATCATAATAACCACGTATAGGGCATGGGATAGCAGGGCCCCATAAGGTAATGCCGTTGGGGACCGGGCGTTAGGAGGATGAAGAAAACCAATACTAATACTTTACCAGTTCTTCCTCCTTCACAGCAGAGTCCTTGTCTGCCCGGCTGCTGGAGGCTTCTCTGGACCGCGAGCGGCGCTTGGACGAGCCCCGAGACTTGGAGTGAGAACGGGACCTGCGTCTGGAGGAACCGCGGGAACGGGAACGAGAGCGCCGCTTGTGCTTCTTCTCTCTGTATATACACAGGAGGAAAACCATTATGTTATGTTATTGGGTGGGCCGACTACTCACTCTTTGCAGCCAGGGGCTGAATTGCAAGGAGCTTAAAATAGGCGGGGCTGAATCGCAAGGGTCCGGAGCGAGCTGCCATTCGGCGCCACACAGGTGACCTCAATACGACTGTAATTGCCCCAGGTGCGGCCAAGGAACTGTAGGTTTTGAACCGCTCATACCGCACCATCGCACATGTGGCGGGTTCTTTAACGTGCCCGGGGTATGGCTCTCCCCAGACTCGGGACCTCCATTTAATGTCCTATCCGAGGGACGACTCATTTTCACTTGAGTAAAGTGAGGAAAGTTCGTGTAAAGTGCCCTTCCCAGGGGCACAAGATCGGCAGCATGGCAGGCGGATTCGATCCCGCAACCTCTCGGTCACGAGGCGAACACAATACCACTGTACCACGCGGTCCCACATTGTGGATACAAGCAACTACATGATTCCTATACTACATAGTATACAGTCAAACATGCACTACAAGTGACCATCTGTAAATAAACACCACCTGACTTATGTGACCAATTTTAAGTGGTCCCTTAGTTAGATAATTTTCCTATTGAAAAAAAGTATTAAGAACCCTTAGTCTGTCTTAAGTTAAGTGATCACCTGTTTATATAGACCAGATTTTTATCTCTTCTTGGGAAAGTTTGACTGGCCTATTGTCAAGGAGTAATCCATTCAATATTTATTGCAGTTGGTAAATTTTGCCATTAGGGGGAAAGAGAGTAGTTCATGGCATTTATTTGTAACATTTTGAAATCTAGACCCTCTTAAATGCTATCTCCTGCATTTTGAGATGTAAATTTTGTTATTGGACTAAGCTGTTCAGCGGCATCTGTTTGGGTGAAAAATGACACAAGGAAGAAATTTTTTTGATAACTTTACAATCAATTTTTGTCCATTACCAGGCTTTTAGCCAGGCATGCGTCAATGCGTCATCTGGACGCACTTTTCTTACAATAACAAGAAATTTGATGCCCCTGGACGCCCTTACACTGGGAGAAAATCGTCTGACAAGCATGAAATTCTGATTAACCAGGGATGCTACCAGGTGATCTGTGGTCACAGTCTTCTACTGTGGCATCTGTAACAGTATTTTTGCCTCTTGGGATACCTAAGAATTCACTTTTTTA
Organism: Branchiostoma floridae; assembly: GCF_000003815.2. NCBI lineage: Eukaryota > Metazoa > Chordata > Leptocardii > Amphioxiformes > Branchiostomatidae > Branchiostoma > Branchiostoma floridae. The sequence continues at coordinate 16,612,963 of NC_049990.1, read as the reverse complement.
ACTTAAAATCATCAAAAACTCTGCACCATGGAAGGTGGATGCCCCCGGAACCCCCTACAATAGTCACTTACCACGACTCACCAATAAATGGACTCCCTTTGTTAAAATCCTAGCTAAAAGCCTGTCCATTACAGCGGACGGAATAGGGGAAATTTTTTCCATCCCCAGCTGCAAAATTTGGTCAAAGAATGGAAGGACAGGTGCTGGCTACAACCCTGGCCTGAATGAACAAACGATGACAAACTCACAAAGACTGGAGTCGATCGGAAATTTAGACAAGTCCAATCTTTTTTTGGGGGGGTAAAGTACAGTTTCAACTTTATCCAGAATGATGTTCTACCAACATAGACGAACTTTCAAGTTAAGATGATAAAGAAAGATGCTTACTTGTGAGATTTCTTTGACTTGCTTCTGGACGATGATCTAGATCTTGACCTGTGCCTCCGTGACTTTGACCTTGACCTTGATCTTGACCTCCGTTTCCGTGAAGAGGACTTGGATCGTGACCGACGTTTTCTATGGCGATCGCTGGATGCACTCCTTAACAATGGAGAAGATACTTGTCAATTGGGAGTCAAAATCTATAGCTATCATGCAATTTATGAGTTTAAAAAAAAGACTTTTCAGCACACATATGTAATGGATTCAGACGTGGACTGAACCTGAACCTCTAGAGATCATAATAATAAGTTAATAAGTTAAGTTACAGCTGTGAATATGACCAACCAGTAAAGCTCCTTCAGACATAGACTCGTCCTTCCCAGAAGTAACAAACTTAAAAAAGGGGAGATACTGAAAGACGGAATACCAAGTAATACCAAGTAATACCACGTAATACCAGGTTAAACATCACAGAACTCAAATATTTTGTGAGCATATGTGTTCCCCACACATATAAACCAAACATTTTGTGGTTTATGGGCTTTAAAATTATATTTTTGCCTATAAGAATTCTGCTAACAAAACGCCGCGCGCCGCTGCCCCGCGCGGCATGATAGCGCTGGCGGGCCGGGTCAATCAACAACACGGTTCTTCTTCTTCCGGTAATGTCCAACTGCCGATGAGTCGGCAAATGTTTTATTCTTGAAAAAAAATCCTTATACACGTAGTTGGAACATTCAACAACATAATTGTACCAGCGTTGTCGTCGTGTTGCATGTTGTAACAGCTGCTGAGTTAGCCCCTGCTCTGACTATTATTTGTCAGAAATCACTTGAAACTGGCCAAATCCCTTCCCCATGGCTACATGCCAATATCTCTCCCATCTTTAAAAAGGGGGACAGGACTGATCCTGCAAATTACCGTCCTGTTTCCCTCACATGTGTTTGTAGTAAGGTTATGGAGCACATAGTGCAATCACAGATGATGGATCATTTTGACAAATACTCTATATTATCTGACAAGCAGCATGGGTTTAGGAAAAAGCGTTCATGTGAAACCCAACTTATTTTAACTACAACTGACTTAGCCCATTCTTTAGATACCAGGTCGCAAACAGATATGATTATAACCGACTTCGCAAAAGCTTTTGACAAAGTACCTCATGATCGCTTACTCCTAAAACTCCAAAATTAAGGGATTAGGGGTAAGGTACTTCACTGGATCTCTAATTTTCTCAAAAATCGTAAACAAAGAGTGGTAGTTGGGGGAGAGCACTCAGAGTGGGCAGAGGTAGTCTCTGGAGTGCCCCAGGGTACCGTGCTCGGACCACTACTGTTCTTAGTGTACATTAATGACTTAGCCGACAACCTCAACTCTAACATCCGTCTCTTTGCGGATGACTGCGTCATTTACAGGGAGATAAACAGTGACAGAGATCACACCCTCTTACAAGAGGACATCAATACATTAGATACATGGCAAAACACATGGCAGATGAAATTACACCCGGACAAATGTTTTGTTATGCGTTATACCCACAAACGTAAACCTAAACTCTACAACTACAAATTAGGAAGTCATGTTCTAGCCGAGACTAACAACCACAAATACTTAGGAGTCACACTCAACAACCAGCTCTCTTGGTCACAACACATACAGTACATTGCTTCCAAGGCTAACAAGACGTTAGGCTTTGTGAGACGCAATCTTTTTAACTGCCCCAAATCAGTCAAAACAAATGCATATACATCCCTTGTTAGACCACATTTAGAGTATTCCAGCGCTGCCTGGGATCCATACCACAAAGAGCACATTGCTAAGTTAGAGTCCGTTCAAAAAAGAGCGGCCAGATTTGTCACAAATTCGTATCATAGTTATGATAGTGTCACCAAACTTGTCTCTGATTTGGGGTGGGATACTTTACGCAACAGAAGGACAGCAAATAGATTAACAATTTTACAGAAAGCAAGACACCATAAAGTAGCCCTACCGGTCGAAACTCATCTAAAGCCTGTACCGCGCCAATCGCGACACTCAAACCCAAATTCTTACAAGGCTCTACCTTTTCACAAAGACTGCTACAAACATTCCTTCTTCCCACAAACCGTGAGAGATTGGAACTCTCTACCATACGAGGTCACGGAGATCACAGACGCTCCAAAGTTCAAGGAGGCAGTTCTCCGACGCCTCAGGGGACATTAAGGCGCAGCACTCCCCCTGGACGCTTTGCCCCAACTGAGGGGCGTTGTCCAGTACTCAATCAAGATCAAGAAGATTAGCAGAAGCCCAAAGCACATATCAATAAAAAAATGTTACCTGCTACGGGACCGGGAGCGCTTCTTCTTGTCGTGTTTACGGCTGTGTTTCTTCCGATCGTCGTCAGAAGAGCTGAAACAAAAATTACCCCTCCGTGCTATAAATTTTGAAAAATAAAGAACGTGGGAGTTTGCGTCGCTATAGAGTAGAGTAGAGAGTAAAGTACTAATCATAAAAGCTAATGACAGGGCTAGTTCCTAAACAATTGAAACTATAAACGCAATCTGATCTCACAATTTTACTATAAACGTGTTGGAAATAGGAGCCATACGAAAAACATAGCTGATTCGGTTTCGCGCAAAAAATTCTCGGCGCCCCCCTCCCCCTTACCTGTGCCGTTTCTTGGACCGAGAACCAGACCGAGATCGGCGTTTTTTTCTTCTCTTTTTCCTCTCCTCTTCGCTTTCGTAATCAGAACGACCCATGGTGTTTAATTACACATTTAAACACAGCATCCATCCACTTTAAAGGCGAGAAAACGCGAAAGAAAACGCACGAAAATCGTTTCATTTTTTTGTGGAGGCCGCCATCTTGGTTTGCTAGGGATGATGGGAGGTCAATGAAAGGTCAGCCCCCCTCTTTTGGAGGTCAGGAAAATAAGAAAAAGTTATCTTTCCCGCCCCTTTCTGTCAGACGTTGAGTCTAAATAGATCGATCATTGCATTTTATTCTGTTGATCAGCCCCCCAGAAAATAGATGGGTAGTTTACTGATAAACCATGGTAGGAAGTAGGATATGCTTGACAGCTTGTGACGCCATTCCTCTCCTTGGTGCTGACTTGGTCATCCCCACAATAACTTTGAGTAGGGCTAGCATGTTTCCGGGTACGTGACCCACCCTGGCAATCAAAAAAAAAAAAAAATGAGACGTTATTATTGATTGACGTTACTTTTTTTTCGTTATCTATTTGAATTAAGTTATTTAGGTGCTGTAACAACCATGTGTTTCTATGGATTTTTCCTGAGTTAGTGGTGCGTTAGTTGGCTGGTATTATTTCAGTGAGTCTATAACACAGTTACAAGCTATGACTCTGCGCAAATGAATAAATGACAACGAAGACTGTAGTACTTATAAGTGTGCAATACGGAATAAGATGATACAAAAGAGACCACCATAAGAGAATCACTACCTAACTACCGTCCCTATTTTTTTCAGGACAGTAATCTAAAATATAAGTCGTATTTTTCTTTTAGGTCAGACACAGTTTTCAAAAGGTTGATTAACAGATCATGTGTGTTTATTATGTACACTTGAGTTGAATTTGTAACGTTAGCCACACCACAAACGGGTCTCATACATGGGGCAAGGAACTTGTGTGGTGCTCTTGATATATTTTCTATGCAATTATGGCTAATTCAAAAACGTCCTGTTCTTTCAAGTTCTGCTTGTTTCATGGTACCGGTGTTCATGGGATATTCTGGGGTTCTGCGTGCAGCATGGGAAGTTTGTAAACCCTTTTTCAGCCCGACAGAGAAAATACGATGAATGCAATTAGTTCTTAAAGCATGGCACAATTATTATATCATTCTACTAATGATACTTCTATATAAAACGTTAGATACAAAGTGTTTTCAGTCTCCATACATGCACGTATGCAATGCGTCTTCTGCCTTGAAACGAGTTGAATAGCTCGAAAAAGCTGGTGGATACTTAAGAATTGTTGTGCGTTTTCTATTCATGATTGCATAGAAAATAGAACCATAGCGTCAGACAAGGTTCCTGTCCCATTTACACTGTATATTAGACCTATTTGTGGTTGTTTGTGATCGTTTTTAGTCGTCCAGGTTGTTCAGGCATTTTTAACGGATGAAATTGCAATTGGAAACATTTTGGATAACAAAATCTTCATTTCATTGACATTTGTAATTGTATGTATATTTAGCACATTAGGTTCACGATGTGATATCTCATGCATTTACAAACAGCGCACCTCACACAATGGTCCCTCATTTTTTGTAGCTTGAACCAATAGATCTGGCTTGATGTGAACAACCTACAGCTTTTCTACAATGCAACAATGACGCATTCACTCATTGCATGTCGTTATACAAGTATTACAATGTAAAACTTGATTCCACATACGCTTCAAACATTACCACAATCTATAGTTTTGTCTTTGATTTAAATTTTCGAAAGCCCTTGTTAGCTATGAGGAAATTTACATGTTTCCTTTTTTTCAACTGACCATAACAAAACGTGTGTACTCTAGCCCTTTTTAGGTCGAGCGTCTGACTGTAGAAATTCAAAACAAATTATTAGTTATTAGATGGACTTTGTACAATTTAGGTAAGAATGTGTGGTAAACATATGCGCTTCTTTGCTCCATTTATAGATGCACTTATGCTCGTATAATTAACATCTGTATAATAACAATACGATGTTGAAAAACAAATGCATGATGTATTCTAGTTTTACATTGCTAAACTGTAACGTTAATTGTTTGATGACTTCGGCCAAATTCCTTTTTAAAAACGCACGAAAAATCCCTACCGACGGATCTTATTTTTTCAAGACTGTATTCGAAAACACAACATTTTTTAGCATTTAGGCCTCTCCTTGCATCAACTACTGTTTTCTAGGAGCGATATCTACTATAAGTATGCTTAGCTTACTGGCCTTGCGATCAAATTATGAACGATTCCCTTAATCTACGTTAAACGCATTGAAGTCTCTTTTCAAAGGGATTAAAAATGTTGCCAGGGATTGAAAATGTTGTCATGAAATCAGAGTTGACAGGTATTTGATTCACCGCGACCGACATCACTTCAAAAAGCTAAGTGTACGTCTGACAATGCCAGTCTCCTCCCAACGCCCTGCGTTAGTAATCTAACAGAGACCCCGGACTGAATCCAATCGCTCCGAGTGTCAGAATGAAGTGTTTCGAGGCGACACACCCCACCGTGCCCCCCTCCCCACCACCTTGTATTCTCCCGGTTGCCTACACGGCTTTTAATTCAACCGTAACCCTGTCACGTCTACTCTACTTTCTAGTCACCTTCTGTTTTTACTTTAGGCCACAACAAGTGAATTTTATGGATGACATCAGCGCGCTCATTTTATTTAGCCTGATAGGATTTTTTTCTAATAGAAATGTCATTAACACGCTAGTTCACCTTTATCCGTGGGGTGACCTTTATCCGTTGTCTTTAAAAAAACAAGTCTGCTGACAGTGGTTTTAAATTTGCAATATTTTCAAATTGTTCCGATCTTAAACCACCGTCCGTCGACTCTACTTTCCAAAACATGTTTTTTGTACAAACAACGAATATAGGTTACCTTCGGATAAAGGTTTTTAGGTTAGTCTGGCAGCAAAATTTTGTCCCTCAAAATGCGGGAAATGGCTTTTCAGACGATCCAGATTTCAAAATAGTCTGCCAGCAAATTTTGCCCGTCAAAATGCAGGAAATAGCGTTTAGAGGGTCAAATGTTTTGGTGAAAACGACGAGTAAGTACCAAATGGGAAAATGTATTGCACTTGTACAAGTGACACTACTGAGGTACATGTATATGCAACCATGACTGTAGTTGCAGAAGTGAAACTAGTTCAATAGTAAAAGTAGCTCCAACGTACTATGAGGACTGTAGTTACTCTCCAAGCAGAGGTTAGGCTCCACCTTTTTTTTACGTTTTAAGTCGTTTTATCGGGCTTTCTGGCCGCGAAACATCAAGAAAGAGTACAAAATAGAAACCCGGATTAAAACGTCTAAAAAAACGTAAAAAAAACAGCCGGATCCTATAACCTCAGCTTGGAAGGTAGACTGTAGTTGTCAACTTTAAATTGGCAAGTGATACCAGTATACCACACTTTGTTCACCTGTTAGATACAAAAAGGACTTGTTGGATGTGATACCATGTTTTGTCGCTTCAATACTTGTTACAGCATTTATGGTATCTGTTCTAAATATCTCATTTTTTTACTGGTCTGACGAACAGAAAGCCACTTTTGTCTTGAAATCGCAGAACCCAGAAATTGTAGGGGAAAATGGGGCTTTTCGTCTCCCTCTGCTTCCAAAAAAGAAGTCAAACCTAACCTGTTTAGAAATAGCCAATTCACCACTAGTATTAGAGTAGAATATTGTGTATAACAGTTCATTGTCACTTGTATATCTCCTATGTTTATACCATGTACTTGCAATTAGCCCTCGGGCATGAACTTACAAATAAACTTCACTATTTTTTTGCTCTTCTTGATTAAAGTTGGAGTCTACAAAGGATGTTATCCATAAAATTTACTTGCTGTGGCCTTAATAAAAACCATCCCGTTTTTCACCCCATGTCCACTCGCCACTAATAACTTCCTCTTTGTGTACCAATGAAGCTTGTCTTCTCCCCCCCTCTACCTCAATCCATCCCCCGTCTGTTCCCAACCGACTCCCGGGGCGATAATGTTGGATAATGACCTGGGCATTATTGTCGCACACATTCTTGTTGTCAAGCCTAGACTCTGGTGCTATAACCACCGGGCTATAATCAGAACACCCCGATCTCAACATAACAGCGGGCTTACCTATAATCAACCTAGTACTATTCTTCTATTCTTACCCAATGGACCCCGTCTACTCTCTGGCACTTTTTTGCTCTAATGAAACTTTACCATTGTTGTGTCCGGGGTCTATTCTTTCGCTTGGTGCTAGCGCAATCACGTTTGGAAGACTGGCTATTCAGTCCCTGTCAGAAACACAATTAGAGTTAGCAAATTGTTGATTTGCCTCGCGCTAGGGATTAGGTCCCGTGGGGCACGGGGGCAGTGTACGGGGCATTTTGCCCGGGGGTATATGCGGGCCGTGTGGGTGCAGTGAGTGGTTGTGTGCTTCCTTTTAATGCATATTTTAGGGTTAAAATCCTTTTTTGTTGTTGTACGCCTGTAATTGAACATCTGTAACACGTTTTAGCAAGCTGGTGTTAAGAGATGCTATAAGAATTAAAGGCATGTATTGTAGTATCTGAACGATCAAAATGCAGAAATAAAGTCGCTGTTTTAATCTTTCTACATTATATTTTGACAATTTTTCTTGAAATGTAAAAAATTGACGCGAATAGATCTCGAACAAGTCTGTCTCACAGAAGATCTAATCTCCCACTGGTTGTGACAAAGAAGACAGACACTAGGTATTGTGCTTACAGGTTCATCGTACGGGGAAATTCCCCTATTTCTTTTCGACAAGCACGTAAAACGTCCCAATTGCAAGGGCTCCAACCATTTCCGGTAACGTGCATGTCGGGTGAACGATACAGCCTGGATTCGAACTCACGGCTTCAGTACATGTAGCAGTTCGAGAGGCAGGGCCGCTATCCACTTTACTACGTACATCAATGAGACAACTTTCATCGACAAGAAAACAAGGATCTCAGAACAGATCTAGGTAGAGTGATAATAAATTGTGAGACCAAGCAAAGAAGTTGTGTCACATCTCGTCAAGCTTAGATTACGTCAAACACTAGTTCCTAGTTGCCTTTAGTACAATCTTGACCATACTCAGTTCCTATTGCAATAGGCCTGCTGTATAACGCTGGTTCACCTTTATCCGAGGACACGGGGTACCCTATATCCGTTGCTTTTTGAAAACATGACATTTACGTAGGTCGACGGATGGGCTGTTGTTTCAATCTGCAATATTTAAAAATATTACAAATGGAACCACCGTTTGTAGATTTGACATCCCTAAATACCCTGTTCTTAAAAACAATGGATATAAGTTACCCCACGGATAAAGGCGAACTACCGTTAGCGGCAATGGTTTCTGTTATTCAAAAAACCTTTTAACCCTTTGCCGTCCCAAAGGGACTTGTACTTGACTTTTAACAGTCAAGTGCTGGCATATGTCACTACAGATGAACGGGAAATCTACAGCGTCCCAATTTTGTTGTAAAAATGGCTAAAAAAAGATGAATTTGCAATTGCATTTAAATGATACAATAAGCGTTGATTCGGGTTAGTTGCATTGTTGGTGCGATATTGTATAATATGTATCGTCAAGACAAGAAAATATAAACAGCCTAGCCTATTTTGAATATTACAGTTATCAACCTAGAGTCGAGGTGTTGTAAGATTTAGTTATTTTTTTTTCACTAGAAGCATCGTAGAATAGAACTCTTTGCCCTCTAGTACGGTATACTATAGGAGCATTTTTATTGGATATCTTTAAACGGCACTAACAGTTAGATGTGCGAAAATTAGGTGTGACAGGTCGTTCGTTGCAATATAACCAGCTGCTGCCGCGTGCATGCGAAGCTGGCATGTAACACCAAAAGGTTGTTATACCTAGTATAGATACAGATACAGAAGCTGGTGTGCGTGTGTTACGTCGAAGGGTGGTTATACCAGCTATACAGATACAGATACTGATGTTTTACGCCGAAGGGCGGTTATACTGGCTTTACAGATACAGATACAGAAGCTGATGTGTTTCGCCAAAGGGCGGTTATGCCGGCTATATAGATACAAATACAGAAGCTGGTGTGTTACGCCGAAGGGTGACTATACCGGCTATACAGATACAGAGGCTGCTGTGTTACACCGAAGGGCGGTTATATCAGCTATATGCAGATACAAATACATTCTAATGCTACCATATTCATTCCATACTTTTACGTAAGAATTCTACAACGTTTTCTAAAACTATCAGAATGATCGAATGCAAAAAATCATCATCACGTATTCTGTCTGTTCATCACCACCCCACCACCCCCACTGTTAGTTCTGTAATCCGTTGCTAGGATACCATGTGTTCTGCCTCTATATTATACACCAGAGTGTATCATTATAGCCGAAAAAGGCGTTTGTGTTCCAAACCTGTAATCTAAGGACAACCGCTGGGTTGAATCGCACCGAAAGCAATTTAGACAATTTTTCATTTCAACTTTTCTTGTCGTCGCTTGATACGGAGTCGATAAACGCTAGCGATGACAGCGATTGTATTTTACAAGAACATTTTACAAGAACATGATTACGAAATAATTTGACACCTTCTCAAATTGCGTAAAGGATGGTAGATATAGCTATTTATGTGCAATGTAAATATTTCAACAGAGCGACATGTTTATATCATTGAACGTGGATTTACGACAGTGCGATCAAATGTCACCAAGGGGTGATTTTACGACATTTTCAAGCTTGTCATTTGGACGAAGTCCTTATAATTATCTAAAGGCATTTTGAATAAACCAACACGTACTGCTTATTTCGTTTACACCCATGCTTTTCGAAAAGACTGCTCTAGGTTTTTCTGATCTCAAGACAAGGTATAACACTAGTTCGCCTATATCCGTTATATCAAACTGCAACCGTTGTTATATCAAACTGAGACTGTACATGCAATCAGCCTTTTGGTATGATTTTGGATAAGAATATTTATTTGGTCGTTTTTTTCCCATGTGTAGAGGAATGGTGAGGACAAATTGTCAAAAATACACGTTAACATGCCGCATCTTATTAGAGAATACTGCAGTTCTTGAGATTGTTATGGTGAATTTATGTTCACGGTTTTTGTGGTGACCAATTCAACGTGAACTTAAAATCTTGGTGACTTGCATTACTGCACAGTTTGTACCCATAACTATAAAAGAAAACAATTCTCATTCTAACTTCACAAAACCCACACATAATAGAAAATGTGGGATCTTTCGCCTTCCACTGTCTTCGAAAAAGGAGTCGAACCCAATAACCCAGGACCTAGAGTTAGCTTTTACTTGTTTTAGACTAGAGTAGACACATTTGATTTTTTTTTTTATTTTGTCTGAATCTCTCATGTTACCTGCAATTAGCCCATGGGCAAGAATTTGCATCAACTGTATCGCGAATTTAAAACCACCGCGAACACTTAATTTTTCTTCTCACCGCGAAATTAAACCTTCGCGAACTTAAAATGCTTCAACGGTAAATCAAAATACGTTTCTGAATCTGACCTCCTTTTGGGGTCAATGGAAAAGAATCTGGGATTAGATAGCGCGTCCGTGCGTGGCCGATTACGTCCATTATTCCGATTGATTCAATAAGAGAGGATTGAGCCCTCCTTTTGTGTGGAGTGACGGAGTGACCTCAGGTTTGTTACGGGGTGGTGGGCACTGACCGGCACAGATGTGATAGAGTCCATTCCAAATGATCACTAAGGTCTTTAGACAATAATTGTAATAAGTTTGAATCATGCTCAACAAAAGAATATCTAAGCCACAACAATTTTTCAACAAAAAAAGCTGAATATGGAAATTTAAATCTATTTGAATTCCTTCGAATACTTTGGAAACATTTTGAAAGAAAATATTTCCAAAGTATCACATCTCCTGGACATATAATCACAATGAATTGAAACATTGCAAATGATGACAATGACAACCCTTGCGGTGTCATGGAATGGATTCTAGCATCTCTCCAAGCAGAGTTGGTGGGTGACAATATGTAGAAGTGTTCTGGTATATAGTAATTCATGTGCCTAGACGATTAACTAAAGGTACTGTTTGAAATGGTAAGAAATTACTAATGTTCTACAATGATAGCAATTATATGTGTTAAGATATTGGTATTTAGTTAAGTATTTGTCTAGGGTTTGGAAATCTTAGCAATGGTTAGGTAGGGTAGATAGCTTACAATATCTTTTACATTGTTGTGTAGGGGGAAAAAGAAGTTGATGGGTCATGATTTCGATCCCTAGCCGAGTCATCCGAGACTTTAATAAGAATGTTTTCTCTGCTTAGCACTCAGCATTGGGAGAGTGCTTTTCTATTTAAACACACAGTGGACTGCAGTGATTGCACAAAGCTGTGTGGCCCAGGCCTACTGAAACGGAGATATGCGCCGCCCAGTGCATGGTTCGGTGCTGGAAAGACTTCATTTCACAAGACAAATCTTTCACCCAGCATCCAGCCTTGTCCTTTTGCATACTTCTTTTCTAATTTAATCTTAAGAAATTTTCTTAAAGGTCAGATCGGCCTTGACACAATTTACAGACATTCCAATAGACCGACTCTGTCTGGATGGGCTGGGACTGTAACCCATAATTTAGTCCACTTCAAGCCAATCATACAATTAAGCTGACTATAATCGGTCGTCTAGCTGGAACAGCAGTCAAAACAAACCATATGTAAGAGGTTATATTTTTTCTTGTTGTTTTTGTTGATATGATGTTGGTGTGCATATTTCTTTTATATTGAACGAAGACCTTTATTGTACAGTTTTGCCCAACCGAGCTAAGTAACACAACAAGTCAGAACATATATACATATAAAAGTATCACAAATCCTGTCTAATACAGAAGTTCGGCTTCTTCTCGCTTCTTGGTAATGGTGAAAATGTAGGACTGCATGGGTTTAGCAATGGTTGGTTTGTCAAAACGCATGAGGAATCTAAACTTGTCAGTGCTACTCATGAGGGAATCTACTTTCTATGTAATTAATATTATTTTAGTATTTCTATCATTGACATACATATCACAATCAACAGTAAAGTGCATTTCATCTTAAGCTTCTACCATGTCTGAAATACAAAACTAGCAGACTCTTTGTTCTAGAAAGTGAATGCTTTCATAGGCATTTTGAGGCCGTAGAGGCAGAGGGTTGCTGTTATCCACTGTGTCTAGGATATGGTATTGGAAAGCCCCATCCCTCTCCTTCCACTGCCTTTTGCCTCCCCAACCGAAGTCAGGTAGCCATTTTTACACCTGGATGGAGTGAGGAAAGCTGTGTTAAGTGCCTTTGCCAAGGACCTAATGTCTAGCCGGGATTTGAACCGGTAACGTTTTCGATCCTGTGTCCTGTAGCCAACCACTCGACCATCGACGCCACAAACACCCATACACACACAGAAATCCACACTCTTTTAAATACCAACGGCAACATACCATATCATACTTTTTACATGGAACCTATCAAAACAGTTGTTGATGTATGGTTAAATTTGACAATCTAAACTGACACGAACCTCCCGTGCCTTGAGGGCTAAATAATGACCACTGACTGACCACTCGGACCACTTTGATCTCCCAAAGCCACTGACCGGCCCAGTGTGTACCTGGTCAGTCTGGCGCGGCCACCTGGAGTTTACACACAAACTTTCACTCTCATCATTCAAACACTTTCACTTCTAACACCACGAGGACCATCCTTTAAGCGAGAAGCTAGTGGTGTCCATTGAAAAAGAACTAATTATATATATTATAAGCGCAGTGAACTCTTTAATAATGATACCGACTCTGTAATACTATGTAAACATCTATTATTAAGAAAATACACAAAACAGGTTTTGGAATTTGCAGAACTCAGCGAAAAATCTCTGCAGCCATAGCTATAAACCTCAAGAAAACCTTAAGAATAATAGTATGTCCATAGCTTATATCTCTTAATTGTGGTTAATTATGGGCCGTGAGTGAGTGAGTGAGTGAGTGAGTGAGTGAGTGAGTGAGTGAGTGAGTGAGTGAGTGAGTGAGTGAGTGAGTGAGTGAGTGAGTGAGTGAATTGTATTACGTTGAATAACATGATGACAGAATAATTGTTATGTGTTTTAACCCAAACGGTTATATTTTCGGCGCCAATTATGCATGTGTCTGTCTGTGTGTCTGTGAACATCACAACTCGAGAAAATGTGAATGGATGCTGATGATATTTGGTAGATGGACAAGGGCCAGGAAAACAACGGGTTGATAGCGATAGTGTGGAAACAACAATTAGAAATTATTTCATTAATAAGAAATGAGTCTTGTAAGTTTGATCAGTTTATTTGGCTAATAGCCATACACCCTAATAATCAGCCAAACGACAGCTCACGTTTGAGTTGTGCGATTATAGAAAAAGACAGTTCAAAAGAATATGACAGACTGAAACTCAACAATACTAAGAAATCAGCGTCAAGAAGTTAGTATCATACTCTTATTGTCTGCTGCACAGCTAGCTGCATGTTTTAAAGTATATGTATGTATGTGTCTTAGCATTATGTGTTCTATGTATTTCATACCTGAAAAAAAAGAAGAAAGAAAATAAAGTATATGTGTAGTCATAAACATTTCTCTACATGGGACACGGCTGTAGAACACCAACAAGTTAGCTTTGTTTGTTTGTTTGTTTGTTTGTTTCTTTGTATTGCATAACAGGTTTGTTCTGAACAGTACAAGTTGCATATCCGGACAGATATAATTGACTCACTCACACCGGGAATGACCTCTACACGTTTGAGATCACTAACGTGCTCAAAGTGTGGCTTTGCTCAAACATAGGACCTCTATTTAATGTCCTATCCGAGGGACGGCCCTAGCCACGGCTAGGTACTAATTTACACCTGAGTACTGTGAGGAAAGTCGCTTTTAAGTGCCTTTCCCAAGAGCACAAGATTGAATCATGTTAAAGGGTTCGAAGTCAGGAACCTCTTGGTTTCTAGCCGAACGCCCTACCCAGGGGCACAAGATCGAATCATGTTAAAGGGTTCAAACCCAGGAACTTCTTCTTTTCGGGCCGAACGTACACCCGACCATTGTGGCACACCGACGCCTCGTCCTTGTTGTCACTCTCCCTTAAGAAAAGGAAGTCTTTGAAGGAACAACAAACACTAGGACCAAACCAATTTACTCAGATCCCTTTCTTCCCGGATGTCATCTCGCATTCGTCTTCGGGCGACATTCGCCCCGGTACCGACGCCGCGGAGCAAAAGCAACGCTCCCCATCTCCGCATGACGCCTCTTTCTCTCCCTTTCTCCTTCCGTCACGCAAATCTGGGCTTCAGACGCACCAATTTGTCCCTTTCAGCCCATGCGGGGAGTCAAGGTACACTACTAGCTGGGCAACAATAGGGCCAACAGTGGTGGAGTCAGCGCCAATCTTCGCGCATTGAAACGTTTCTTCCTAATTGGTCACTAATGGAGGGGGGACGGGGAGAGACCAGACCGTGACAGCATGGGCCCCTGGTGCTCGCTTAAAGTTGATAGTCGGCCTTGTAGCACCGTCAAGACAAAAACTGACATTCCAAGATACTCCTGGGTGAAGCTACTCATCCAGAAGACGAGGTTGCGTGAAGTTTGAGTTCACGAGTTTTGTGGGCGGGCGATTTGAAGATGTTCGCCTCTTTCGGGCACCGTGACAGCATAGTCGGCCTTGTAGCACCGTCAAAACAAAACAAAACCTGGCATTCCAAGACGCTGCTAGTTCCTCCTGTGTGAAACTCCTCATCCAGAATGCGGGCTAATCATGAAATGTGAAGTTTGAGTTGAGGAGTTTTGTGGGAGGGATATTTGAAGATGCTCTACTCTTTTGGCCACCATAACAGCATGGGTCCCTGGTGCTCGCTTAAAGTTGATAGTCGGCCTTCTAGCACCGTCAAGACAAAAAATGGCATTCCAAGATACTCCTAGGTGAAGCAACTCATCCAGAAGACGAGTTTGTGTGAAGTTTGAGTTCACGAGTTTTGTGGGCGGGCGATTTGAAGATACTCGCCTCTTTCGGGTACCGTGACAGCATGGGCCCCTGGTGATCGGTTAAAGTTGATAGTCGGCCTTCCAGCACATGCAAAAACTGGCATTCCCTGACGCTGCTAGTTCCTCCTGTGTGAAACTAATCATCCAGAATGTGAGCTAATCATGAAATGTGAAGTTTGAGTTGAGGAGTTTTGCGGGCGGGCGATTTGACGTCTTTCGGGCACATTGATAGCATGGGCCCCTGGTCTTCGCTTAACTTAAAGTTGATAGTCAGCCTTGTAGCACCGCCAAGAAAAAAACCTGACATTCCAAGACACGGCTAGTTCTACCTTGGTGATACTACTCATCCAGAATGCGAGCTAGTGTGAAGTTTTAGTTGAGGAGTTTTGTAGGCGGGCAACTTGAAGATGCTCGCCTCTTTCGGGCACCGTGACAGTATCGGCCCCCGGTGGTCGCTTAAAGTTGATAGCCGGCCTTGTAGCACCGTCAAGACAAAAACTGACATTCCAAGACGTGCTTACGTTCTCCTTGGTGAAACTTCTTATCAAGAAAACGTGCTAATGTGAAGTTTGAGTTGAAAAGTTTTGTGGTGGGCGATTTGAAGAAGTTCGCCTCTTTCGGGCACCGTGACAGCATGGGCCTCTTTTCTTTTAAAGTTGTTAGTCAGCCTTGTAGCACCGTTAAGACAAAAGCCTGGCATTCCAAAACGCTGCTAGTTCCACCTTGGTGAAATTACTCATATCTAGAAAACAAGTGTGAAGTTTGAGTTGAGGTGTTTTGTGGGAGGGCGATTTGAAGATGCTCTCTTCTTTCGGGCACTCTTTCCATTGAGACTGGTGTATGATTGTTACAAATGGAAAAGGTGGTATAAGAGACTGGTCATTGTTGTATTCAGGCAAAGATAACCTTGTTGCTCCATTGCTCCAAAACGTTGACATTTACATCTGTTCCGAGCGAACTCATTATGTACTTAATCCCCTTAATTCATCATTTTCTAAAGTCTTTTGACGACACAAAAAATACACAGATGCTGCGTGACCGCAGAGGAAATGGAGAGGTCGCACTTCAGTATTTTTCCCGTTGTTGCTTTTCCGTCGCTCTCGTCTGACATTTGTATTGGTGATTTTCAACAAGTGTTCTTCGATGAGTGCATGGGTATGGCCGTAAATTCAGTACATTTTCTCCACAATGTTTCTCTCGAAATTGAAGCGCAAAAAAGCTTGTTAGTTTCTATTGCATACCCGGTAAATCGCCTCATGGCCTAACACACCAGGTTTGTACGGAAAAGTACTCTCCAAGCAAATGTTAGGCTGTTATTGACGCGGCCGCAAGACATCAAGAGAGAGTACAAAATAGAAATCCCGATAAAAACGACTAAGAAAACGTAAAAAAAAAACACAGTCGGAGCCTAACCTCTGCTCCGAGGGTACTGAACAGTACAAGCTGTATATCTGGACAGATTTAATCCATCCATTCACACCGGGAAAGACCCTACTCTTTTTGATTAAGTGTGGTGGGATCTTAAACGTGTTAGAAATGTGTCTCTCCTCAAACACAGGACCTCCATTTAACGTCCTATCCTTGGGACGTCCCTAAAAGCAGATAGGTACTTATTTTCCCTTAAGTGAAGTGAGTCGTAACAATTGGCACAATGTTGGTAGCATGTCAGAGGATTAGAACTCAAGACCTTTGGCTTCCGGGCCCCATACCTTAACCGTTACGCTAACACGACACCGAAACTTTGCCAGAACGGTCGCTCGTCACAAACTACAAATTTTTTTAACACTGTTTTTTTGTCCAAAACGTTTGTGTCACTTAATGTACTTTAGCCATAAGCTTATAGCAATTAGTTCATACCAATGGCGATTATTTCAAATTGTGACGCATTCAGGCTAAAATACATATGGAATAAGAGTCTTTCTTAAAATAATCTTTATCAAAGGTTGTTTAGCCGAATCTAGTCGTGTTGCGATGCAGCTAGTCACACTAGCGTGTATTTCAAGTCCGTATGAGGTCCGTATTGCCGTTTTTCATACGCAGTGCCTTATACGGACTTAATATACACGCTCGTGTGACTGCACCTAAACACGACTCTAGTCGGCTAAACACCCTCTCCTAAGACAGTCTTTAAGGCGTTTTCAAGAAAGGCAGTCAACGAGGGGCAACGTTAACGGTCCTGTAACCCTGGCTACCGTAACGGCGCGGATGTCGTCAGTGCGCAAGCGCGAACTGCCCCCGCTAATCATTAGCGTGACCTCGGCCCCGTCTGTCATCACCTCGCGCCTGCGCGGCAAGGCGGCGCCCTGAGATAAACCAGAACTGGGACCTGAGGCCGTGTTGATTTGATTCCATGGATGACATCCGATGGGAACCTCAAAACTAATTCGAGCGTGCCAATAAAAATGATGTCTTCAACATGAAGTGTAAACAAACAAGTTCCGTGTCCTACCAAAATTTCCGGGGGTGGGGGGTACCAGCTGGACTTGCGCTTCTACCAGTCAATACATTAGTATTCCATTTGTACAGATTTACTGCATCTTGTCAATCATATGTTATTCTTATTTTCCTTTAATAGCGGCACCGATATAAGTTGTCTTAACTTGAGTGGGCCGCTACTTGTCTGTTATTTTGCCTTTATGTGTTTGTTCAATAAAAAAAAAACAAGAGTATGATATAATGCACAATAGATTCTTCGTTTTTGTTCTGTCACATCTTCTTTTATTGTGGGGTCGACTTTGGAAGTCTACAATTTTAGTATCCGTCTTCTGTTGATCTGATTTATATGTGGAGGACATCCTCTGGGAATCCCAAAACTGATGCGAGCGTGCAAATTAAAAAAAAAACGTTTGGCAGAACAAAGTTGCATTCACTATGATATCTCATTGGTCAGGAAGATTGAACAAATGACAAAGTTGAAACACACAGAGTATGGTATACCGAACAATAGACTCTTCATTTTTGTTCTTTCACAGCTTCTTCTTTGCTCTTTTGCATTACAACATTTGCGAATTGTGGTGATACATTTTCTCATCTTGCAACTGCTTTGTACTATAATTTACAGTACGGCCGATTATCTTTTTTTTACCAGCCGAAAAATTAATGCACGCGCGGATGTCATCCATAAAATCGTACCAACATGGCCCTAAGAGGCCTTGATAACGCTCAGTAACCTTCTTAGATCCCTCGCGACAACTTTACTCAACACCTCCCTGTAGTCAGGTTAGGTGTACCTTTCAAAATCTCATCAAAAGACACTCCATGTTTCACCCCTAACGCTATAGATATAAACAAATAGCGAGTGATATGGATACTTAAGCTTGTTATGACTCCCTTGTGGGTGATGTGACATTTTCTAAAAGTGTCCGCAAAACGCCATATAGTAAGGTAGTCGTTTCCGATAGATAGCGATTTAGGAACAGAGATTTTCTACAAACATGTTGAGAAAAATGATCTCCTTTTTTTTACGTCGATGCGTATGTATGGTTAAAACCTACCATGTACACATTTAAATTACTTCTTTTCCTATAATTTTAATGAAGTAAATAATACTGGCTTTACTATTAAAGGTACTCAAAGTAGAATGTTTGTGACAAGACCAAAGTTATTGTGGATAGCGACATCTTTATGTATCACATGGTTTGATGTCTATGACATTTATAGATACTGCAAAAACAATTCAAACTGTGGTTCCCCCTTTTTTGGCGGTAACAATAAATACACCTTAGCAAAACAATGTTAACATTGATAGCTTTTCTATGAGTTCGTATGATTCAATAATGTTTGATGCATTTCATTCCCTAATGCGAAACTATGTGAAACTTACACCAGCTTTCTGCTAAGACTGGGACAAAATATTTGACAGACCGCGCAACAAATTTCGTAAATATAGAACGAAATTGAAAATGTATTTTAGATCATACATTTACATCTTGCACCATATTCCAGTTATGAAAAATCTAGCAACACACATGTACATATCCAAACTTGGTCGCTGTAGCGTCGCTCAGCAATCGCAGTAAAGTAAAGAGGTGGTCGCAAGAAAGAACAATATTGATCGAATTAATGAATGGAGACCTTAATTGCCACACATTGGTCACAACAATACATGTTGAAATTTGATAGAAAAAAATGAGATAAATCCAACTTTCTTCGATTTTTAGTTATGGAAAATATATAACAACAAATACGTTTTTCGATTTGAGGTCTGTCTAGTTGCATTGAGAATATTCCTTTTTCTACTGTACTTAAGAAATAAAGCTTGATACAGTGTATTTCACTCTTTGCTATACAATCTTCATTCTATTACAAAAGATATCAAAAGCGGAAGTTCCAATGCAGTACCGCAACAAGCCACTAGGGGGACCGAAATCTAATAATCATTTCAAGGTCTCAGCAAGACCTATATACATACAAAATATTAACACTCTATCCAAGCCTAATGGAGTGATTCTGTTAAACCATGTACACAGACACGGAAACACGCACACACACACACACACACACACACAGAGAGAGAGAGAGAGAGAGAGAGAGAGAGAGAGACACACACACACACACACACACACACAAACACACACACACACACACACACACACATACACACACAGTCGAACACACACACAAGCATGCACACATTGCACACACGAACACACACGTACAGTTACATACCTACAAACGCTACCAAAACATAACCTTCTCGGCGAAGATAGATATTGCATATTAGGATCAAGAAATAAAATCTTTTGTATCTTGGGAAGTTCAATGCCTCCGTACACATGTATTGCTCCAACACGCCTACACTAACTGCGTTTTTTCTTACTCTACCGACCACACTGCGCATGGCACCGTACCGGCACCGTACCGACCTGTCCCGGACACCAGGGACGACCCGTCACGTGGTCCATGACAGGCGGGGCCAACAGCCGACCCTCTCGGCGCCCCTGGAGCCTCACGCCGCCGGGAAACTCGCCTCCATCTGATGGCGCGATAAGTAATGGGCATGCGGGTAACTCGGGCTGATTTATTAATTAGCGGGTCTTGTCAATCGGGCATTAATAGCCAATGGGGTCGGGCTGCGCTGAGAGGTGCGGGGCCAGTCGTGACATCAGCGCCATTATGGAGTAATTTCATTACGCCGGGAGCAGAGCTGTAATCATTCAGAGCAGGGCTGTAGAAAGGGCGGGATCGTCTGGAATAGGGCGGAGCTAGACCGTACAGGCCAACGCTTTCCCTTCGGAGCTACACGCCACCTCCCCCGAGCAACCGGTAGTACACAACCCGGTAGAGTCGATCACCGGATCAACGGTGAAGTCCTGCTCTTTAGTACTGAAACCAAAACTTTCAACACCGCCACGCAAAGTCAGACTTCCAGGAGTTATAACGAAACAAGTGACAGAAGGATTCGCCCACTAGCCCAAGTTTTCTAACCTGACTACAGACCGGGGCGACCGGAAATTTTCATCGGGGCTACCTGCGACCCACTCCCGAGGAACTATGGAAGAGTTGACGGCGTTTGTGTCCAAATCGTTCGACGGGAAAGACAAGGCGGAGGAGATACGCGAAGAGCGGACGTACAAGGAGGTACTCGGGGACTTGAAGGGAGACATGGACCAAAGGCACGGGGACTCCGGGGCTGAGTCCGATGTAGACGGGGACGATCTCTGCCCCGTGGGGTCCCCTGGCCTCCCCGTGGGTCTGGGGGGAGGAGAGAACAGTCCCGGTCCGGAAAACAAAGGTGAGTGTCCTGCTATCACTTCAAAGTAAACACGAAAACGTTTTGTTCAAGTACGTACCGAAAATGTTGACGTGAAACCAACCGCTTCAATGTCACACACATAACAGGACAATATGATTAGTTTATCAAAGCCCAATCGTCCCCGGACCTACTAGCTAGACGAGTCGGTAAATCTTGCACAAGTCCCGCACCACTGATACAACAAGTTGCGTACGTGTGTGTACGGTCTTCGCCGTCGCAAAATCACAATCGCCAAACTTGTCAAAAATATGTAATACGACTCTAGCAAAGCGTCTAAAATTCCATACTGAAAATTAGAAATGTTTAATGTTGAAAATGAGTTCTTAGGAATATCGTAACAATTCCTAGTGGTTTTAGAAACTGAGGAACACATACAAGATCTAGATATGGAATCATTCGCTAAACTCGTACCACACGACAGGGCACTTGCTACACGGATTGCGTTAAGCATAGCCCTACGATCCACATGGCAATACCATGCGCTACACCAGCATAGCAAACTGTAGCACGCTATCAAATCATGTTCGCGAAATATAAGATTTCCTCTAACAACAACCTAAAAAACTATGTCTGTGTTATTTTTTTCAAAAGAATTGTCCATTTTTCCGCATGAATCAATATTTAGGAACGTTGCTCATTAAAAATATTAGATTTGATTTTAATGCAAATATTTGCTTTCACGAATGTAAGTAGCAGGCCAGATCTCAGTTCCAATTCAAATCTCGACTTTGTCGTACTTTCAAAAACTGCAATATCTAGAAGAGAACCTATCTGCAACGAAGTCGCCTTGTATATCACATACTTTGCCTTTCTGTGAATTCCTTCGCGAGAAATATCAATATTGTATTATAGAAACATAGCTCCATCAATACAATGTATATTACAAGTGCAGGAAGTGCCAAAGAACAAAGAAATCTGTTTATATTAAGGTATGCAAGAGTGTTGTTTCTTTTGCGGAACATGCGTTTGGCAATTTTTCATTTCACGCGTTAGGGTATGAAAACAACATGCAAGAAAACTTGTCAGAGGAATAACCTTACTTTCAAATTCCAACGACCCATTTCTATAGCTCCTACTTTCTTCCATTAAGAAATCTAATACGTCAAACTATGGACTTTATTTCAGTTAATCTCAATGCTTTTTCCCAAATATCATCAAAATGTGTAATTTTATCTTAGTGCCAAAGAATTTTTAAAAAATGCTGTAGGTGTGGTGTTCGAATTCCTTTATAGGTGCGACAAAATATTTCATAACATTCGCTGCTGTAAAATAATACTGATACATTTGTGAATTTTTCGGTTACATCGCGAAAGACAACTATTGTTACATCGACATTGAAGCGTTGTAGCTCACATATATTTTGTCAATCAATGCTATTAGAAAACATGTCAACATATTTTTTTAGAGTGTGTCTCTCTCGGTGGTTGCGGTAAATATTTTGCCAGGGGCAACATCAGGTAGAAAAGCGGGTTGACATCTGGCATTGAGGTGTGACATTGGCGACGAAATGTAAAATTGGGATGTAACATTGTCAATGTCACATTGGTTGACGTGTCGTCAGCGCTGATGTGTCGGGGCACGTGGTTGGTTTAGAAAGCAATTTGAAAAATTTCAACCGTCGCAGGGGAGCATGGTCCTTTTTGGGAGGACAAATGTCAAATTATGAGATTTATTAGAAGACCGAATATATCAATACCTTTCATAACCAAGCAATGACAATAAAGAAATATGATATTTGTCATGTAGCCATTTCTTCAGACGCGAATAAATCTTCAGTATATTTTTCTACAAATTTTGCAACTATGCGTTTTACCTATCATTTGTCTGTAAACGCATACCCCAGTCGTTGAAATACATGACAACTCATTGAAACAAAATGAAATGTAAATTGTGAAACTATTGTAACCGAGTTATTCTTGAAAAAAAAACCCGAAAGATTTTCAATATACAGATTTTGCTATGTGAAATATATGCCCCATATTCATGGAAAAGGTTCAAACAAAAATATGCCGTATTCTTACAAACGTTGCTACTACCCTACACCCGAAACCCTCAATTTCTATGGTTACATACTATATCTTCCATTTGTTACATACATGTCCAAGTATACTATTTTGTATACACGCGGAGGCCATTCGTATTGAAGTATATAACAATCAAATTTAAGACAAGTAGACTACGTGTAGAGTATACAGTTACATGTGTGCATGTACTACATGATTCACATACACGCGAGCACATGTTATAGATTTCCGTATAACACTCTTTGCTAAATTATTCATATTTCACCATCGAAAAATATGACCATTTCAAGTCTTTTATACCCCACATTCTTATGATCAACTGCCGTATCTTTATACGTTTATCACAGCTACATGTACCCATATCTAGTCCTGTTGATATGCGACACAAGAGGACAAACAAAAATATGCCATTTTACATACGTATACTGTCGCAAATTTCGTTGAGAAAAACAAAATACACGCAACAACTTTGATATTTTCTTAATGAAAAGAACTGGTGTATATACAATTTTCTTTACTCTCGTACATTATTAAATTTTCCCTAGTGAGTCAACAAATTACATTTTACATAATTGCTTCGGAATTGCTTGTACTAAAAATCAGTTAATATTAGGGCGTGGATATTAAAGGAGATAGGTTGATGATATCATGCAATTTCAGATGTTCTTTGTACTTACATAATGTAGATTTCATAGACAAAGGGGCTGCCTTTTAGTATTGCGTAGCTATGTATAAAATTAAAATCAACACTGACGCATTCCAGCAAAGAGATAGAAATCCATGAAAAATATTCACATTTGTGTTTAGCTTTAGATAAATTATGATTTTTTCAAAACTCGATCTTTTAAGCCGCGAAAAACGATATTTTTATTTCATATAAGTGAAGACTGAAAGAATTCTACTACCATGTGAATTGTACTACATTTTCTAACGGTACCCATAGCTTTCAAAAGCTTCTGCGTTTTTCCTATCTATTGTTAAAACCATATCGACCACACAATCTCTTTTCCGGTACAAGTATGTTTATATAAGCCCATTGTAAATATACCATCCTATTGTTTACGGTAGATAAGATCATGACAGTGACGGGAGGGTGGGTTATTGGGCCCGACAACCTTGCCGTGTCTACTCGCTACGGTCTGTACCGTGCGGCTTTTTCGGAGCCCGGCGCCCGCATTCTCTCCGCTTGCCGCCTCACAATACCGCTGACAAAAGGGCCGACAAGAGAAGTACACAATGGTAACAGAGAACCGCTACAATAGTACAACAAAAGCGGCTACCAAATGTCACGCGACCAACTCTTATAAACCTACAGATGTTTTTACAAAGAGATAAGAGAATCTTCAAAAGATGTTTTCGAACGCAAGCGTTGATGCATCCGTTGTCATAGCGACAGTAAAACCGAAAATATAATTTCCAAAGCATATGCAGACCAAAATCATCAATATCTATAAAATAAATATCATCAAATTCTGCTATGAGATCATTTTTGAAACAAGATTGACAGCTAAATGTATAGACAGCGGCAAACTAAATTGAATTATGGCAGAAATAAAATTACTATCACATTTGGGGAAGTATAAAATCTTTGCCTGGCAAATATCAACATCTGGCCATTATACGTAACGATTATCAGTCTTTTTATAATACAAAACAATAAAATGATACATTTGAAACTGATGATATTCCATTTCGTCACTATGTTCTTTAGTTCCGTAGGCGATCGTGAGCATTTCACGTATTCAATGATTCATACTAAATTCATCGATTTGAATTGATGTGTAAAAGATGCTACAGCATTGTAAACTCGGTATATATATCTTAGGTTGACATTGAAATACATTTTTTTGCTATGTATTCTGTACGCCAAAAACGTCCATCCAAAACATTGCACGATTTCTTTTACCGTTTAAATTTCGCTATAGCGTGGTTTGTAGTGTAGGTTCTCTTTTTCTATTTACCTACATATATCTGTTGTTGTTTTTGTTGTTGTTGTTGTTGTGTTACAACCAGTAGGTACCCATTTGAGTAATGAGGCTGTTGTAACGAATACTGGACCCCAATTTTACATTCCTCCGAAAGAAAAATGCAGCTTAAATCGAGATGCTCTACCCTAGATTCGAACCGGGTCTCCTAGCGACCAACACCACAACACCAAAAGGTCTAAACCTGTTTGAATGTATGTTTTCAAACTCAATGGTCAGAAAAAAAATTGCCCGAGGCACCATCTTAAAACGTGAACATATCGTCTGAACAATGTATCTTCTTTGATCTATTCTGCTAAACACCAGATAAAAACTTAATCCGGATTATCCATGGGGATTTAAAGTATTATGATATTGATACTCGCATTTTCATAACCTTAGCGGCACCGCTTGAAAATGTAAACGCAAGGGAAAAATTCTATGCACGCTTGGTTTAGGACCGATTTCGTTATACCATATCAACATCTTTTTTTATTATTCTCACTTATTCTTATTGATTATGAATCTAAATGTAGGTTATGAATAAATGTTTGATGACAAAAGATATTTTGTATAGGAGTTTTATTGAGATTATTTATCTATAAACTACTCGTAATGTTAACGGGTAGGGGTGGGTACCGGTACAGAAAATGCAGGTTCAGGTCTGGTTCAGAGGATCACGTCCAGCTTTGGACCTGAAACTGAACCGGATTCAGTATGTGAGAACTTGTGAATGGACGATACTCAAAACAACGGTCCATTTCGCAACAAAGACATCTGTTTTGTGTAGTATTCGACTCCCATTGGCGTTGTAAAATCCTACAAGGCTAACTGCTTCTGTATTATTGACAGTAAAACTTGGTAGAAATGACTATAGACTGTACTCTACTTTGCTCTAGTTATTTTCCTCGACCGGTAAGCCCCGAAACGTGCGAATGCCTGATCATATAATCTGTTCATTTTCCAATAGGTCCCAAAATCTGGTCAACCCAATTTTTTCAGGTCCGTTTTTTTTCTAGACTGGTCCAATGAAAAAAGGTTCTGTACCGGTACCCAGCCCTATTCACGGGGTGTCTGTTACCGAAGCGCTACTACTGATTCGGCGGTGCAATAACTGATTAGTTCCGGCCATTCAGTGAGTGCACTCACGGTAGTGATTGCTCTTTTTCTCCTCTGGCGTTCATCTTTTCAAAATGTTTGCTTATCTGTGATATAACGGAAATGGGTGGAAATGGGCTAACATGTTAGCGGAAATACGGCTTTTAATAGTGATAGAATGAAGATCTTTACTGTACATTTGTGCCCAACCGAGCTATGTACAAGCCACAACAAAAAACAACATAAAATACACAGGTTGGCAAAAGTATGTTAGTCTAGCATACTTTGTAATAGTGAAAATGTAGGAATGCATAGGTTTAGCTATAGTCGGTTTGTCAAAACGCATGAAGGATATGGTATGTTTTTAATGATCAGTGCTACTCATATCTTAAGTGAGGGAATCTACTTTCTATATTGACTAAATAGGATATTTCTATCGTTAACATACATAGTATAATCTACTATGAAGTGCACTTCATTTTCTACCGTATTTGAGGTATCAATTTGTCGGTAGTATAGAAGAATACAATCGCAATTTTTCAGCGCTACTCGTATGTCTAAAGTGAGGGAATCTACTTCTTATATTAACTAAATAGGATATTTCTATGGCTAACATATATAGTATAATCTACGACGAAGAACACTTAGTTTTCTACCGTATTTGAGGTATAAAACTGGCGGTTATTACAGTTGACTACATGGTAGCGGTTCGCCTCGCCAAGCGGGCGGCCCTACACCGCACCGCCGCCGCAGGGTGGAGAGATTACGCCCGATTTGTTTATTATCCTCTCGGAATGATATAATCATGACCGTTTTGCAGATTACATGGATTGGGGGAACGACCGAGTCCCCAGAGGGCTTGCAAATGATCCGGTGGTATATTGAGTCGGGAATGAACCGCGTTAGGGATGGAAAATAGCGGAACTGGGCTTGTATTTTGCCGAGGAACGTGTCAAGCTTTGGCAGTACAGTTTTCTCGTGCGGGTACCGACTGAGATTGTGGATTGATATTTTTGTACGTAGCAGATAAATAGTTTTCCAACCGTAAAACTTTCAGTTATTATATTTCTCATAGATACATGATTTAGCGTTGCGGAAACAGAACTACAAATACAAATTTCAGATTTATCCGGATAGTTATAACATGTAGCTTTTTTAGTATCGTAATATTGACATTATACATACATTGTATATAAAGACAGCCTCAGACAATGTTGTTCAATCAACACTGTGATTGGGTACACACTCGTTTTTGGAAGAAAGAGACATAAACGAAGATAAAGATTTAGTAGTAGCATAGAGTTACAAGTTCAACGGCTACTTGTAAACGGTAGATTTAGTGGTAGCATAGTTTCCGTTGTTCTGTTTCTGCAATCGTTCCCTTGCAACAAAACAAGTGATGATATTTTACCTTTACTCTTTCGTGTAATCGCGTAGGCAAAATCATGGGGTTACAAAGTGTTTAGGTCTTACGTTTATTTCTTCGTATGGTTTCGTCCCGAATAGTTTTACCAACCTGTTCGAGCAAATTGTATTTCGATATATCGTAGGTGAACATGCTGCACTACATGGTCCATCGTATCTGACTCCGTTTGATCTGTATACGACGTCTGTTCTGTATTTATGTGTACATGTATATAGCTCTACATGTGTGTTCCTATGGTAGATTATTGATATAGCAAATGGCTCATATACATCCGGTTCTATCAAAGATAACTTTATATAAGACTAAGAAACTCTTACAGCCCACAGTGAACATGCTACATTTAGAAAATACATAAACGGAGTCATTCTGTAGATATATACTATTTCCATCTTGATCCCATTTTCACATACGCATAGTTGCATGGCATTCTAAGAGTACATTTATGCGAAACTAAGGTAATGGTACCGGTGATAGCACTTATCTTGCATGGTCTTAGGGCTGTGTCCCGATGGAACAAAAATGAAGTAAAGACAAAGAGAAAGTGAAACCACCAACTTGTTATAACAAATACAGACGCACACACTCGACTAATCAAGCGAAAATCTAGTCAATCTGTAAAAAAAAAACATTAATCTATGAATTGAACGTGCAAAATTGTACTCATTTGTAAGATCTTTACGAATTTCATTCAAAGCGCTATAAGTATTAATTTTTTCATGACAATTTCAGCGTTCACAAATATTGATATTTGGTGTTAACGCCTTGATTGTATGCAGCCATTTGTTATTGTTGCACACGTTTCAAATCTTAATGTTGCATCTTATTTCTGTTTCGTAGTGTCACAGTATTTTAGCACGTTACAGGCATAATGAAATTAGATTTTGTGGCTAGGTTGCATTTTCCGTTTGAAGGCATTTGGCCTATCAGGTTTGTGTTAGCTGCACTGCCTGACTGCCTGTTACAAAAACATTACAGGTAGTTTAGGTGGCTGGGATACGATCTTTAGATAGTAAAGATGCTCGCAAGAGCTTTAAAGATTGGCAACCGTCTGCGAAAGATGCTACTCCAAACCGTAGAATCGACTTTATACAATCAATATGTCTGTAGACGTCCCCGGTTTATGCCAAACCCTCCAAGGTCTGAAATGTTGCAGACTGCATATTTGGAGAATATGATATCAGATATACAATGAAAAAGATATATAACGATACGGGTGTGTATTTCCGTATACAGTACTTACGGGTGAGTAGAATACGATATACCATATATACGTGTACATTGTGTACGTACATACCAGTACACTAAGTCTATAATATGTTACTATTGAATCAAGTATATGATGTTCAATCATGAATCTGTACATGAATATAGCCAGTATATTCATGATCATTGTTTTCTTTTACGTGATTGTATAAAATGAAAAAGTACTACATATATAGGAATGTCTCTTTATCTATTTATATTACTGCCGTATAATGATGTCAGCATATTCCTAAAAAGCAAACGAACAAAATATTCACTACATTTTGACACTAATTAGTTACCGTATCATTTCAAACAGTTGCCACAATTTCATCGAGCTTTTACCGTCTAGCAGATCTTCAAAATACTAGGTTGCTACTAGAATCACAAAATACACTTATTATACAGAACTTGTCACAATCCATTGCCTTCAAAAGATGAAGTCCAACCCCAAATTAGTAAACGCAATTCTTTACAGTTGATTAAACATCAATACTTTACTTATGGTAGATTGTACATCAACATTTAGCTTTTACTTTCAGACTTGTACATGCAATCAACATATAGCCTTCGGTTATGTTTTTGCAAGTAAATGTTTGTATCACAATAATAGGATAACACTTGTACGATTTGTATGTTGTCTTCCCTGCGGGTGTTACACCTTATCTTTATTCGGATCTTGTAGAACTCTAAAGAGCTGAGTGAGTCTTACAGAACGAAGCTGGATGCCTTCGTTATGTTTTTGCGAGTAAATATTTGTATCACAATAATAGGATAACACTTGTACAATTTGTTGTCTTCCCTGCGGGTGTTATTACCTTATCTCTATTCGGATCATGTAGAACTCTAAAGAGCCGAGTGAGTCTTACACAACAAAGCTGGATGCGCCAGCCATTCGTGGGGTCAGGAGCGGGGCAAGGAGATAATTTCTACCTCGGCGATGAGAAGATTAAAGAGCAGGGACGATAGAAGGCCGCCAGGGGGCGTGATGCCCTGGGGGGATATAGGGACATGTCTCGTTAGATGTCACCGTGAGGTCGTACTGTCATTTGTCAACACTGTTTTCCCCTGTTGTATAGGCTGAGCTATTTCTGGTACGGATTGGGCTTTGTTTTACGGGTTCGGGGAATAAAATACGGCTGTAAGGCATGGATACGGGCCGTATATAGGTCAAGATATATGAGGGAGAGAGAGACAAATGCATGTACTGATTGCATACAGGGCAAGATATGTTTTAGGGACCTAAATTGATAGATACAGGTTCTATACTGTTCTCCCCGTTGTATAAGCTGAGCTATATTCGGTACGGATAGAGCATTTTTTTACCGGGTTTGGGGTTTAAAATACATGGATACGGCATGGATACATGGAAAGGCATGGGTACGGGCGGTATACGGGTCAAGATATGTCTGAGGGAGACATACAAATGTAGATACATATTGTATACACGTTTGGGGATTGATACGGCCATATATGGGTCAAGATATATTCGAGGGAGCCATGCAATTGTACCGATTGTATACAGGTCAATATATGTTTGAGGAAGGCAAGATATGTTCCATGGACTCATATAAATGGGGATATATACAGGCGCTATAATTTGTTAACACTGTTTTCCCCTGTTGTCATAGGCTGAGCTATTTCTGGTACGGATTGAGCCTTGTTTTACAGGTTTTGGGAATGAAACACGGCTGTATGTAAGACATGGATACGGGCGGTATATAAGCCAAGATATGTTTGTTATGGATAGAGCATTGTTTTAAATATCGAGTTTGGGCTTAAAATACGGCGATAAGGCGTGGATATGGGCTGCATATGGGTTAAGATACGTTTGAATGGGACATTCTAAATATTGTATACAGGTGAAAATATGTTTGAGGAAGGCGATCAAGATATGTTTTCCCTGTTGTACGTGCTGAGGTATGTTTGGCACGTACTGAGCCTTTTAACCGATAGTAGGGTTAAAATACGGCTTTGTTGCACATATACGGGCAGTATATAGGTCAATATATATTCAAGGGAGCCATACAAGTGTTAACAGCCCAATATGAGTTTGAGGAAGGCGATCGAGACATGTTGGAGGGACCCATATAAGTGGAGATAAGGGTTCTGTATTCAGGTCAACGGTGTTTCTCCCTATATCGTGTAAGCTGTGTTATATTTGGTACGGACTGAGCATTGTTGTACCAGGTTTGGATTAAGACACGGCGGTAAGGCATGGATACGGTTGTTATATAGGTCATTATATGTAAGAGATATATGAGAGAGTCGTACTAACGTAAATAAGTAAAGTATATATGTGTTTGAGGAAAGCTTGAGGGATACACAAATGATAGATATGTATATGGGTGGTATACACTGGCCAAGATATGTTTTAAGAAGGCGATCAAGAGATACGTTTCAGGGAGTCATACAGTTGTAAAATAGGTTGTATACAAGAGAACATATGTTTGACCTACGGAGGCGATCATAATACGTTTACGAGTATCATGCAATTGTACATACAGGTTATATACAGGTCAAAATATGTTTGAGTCGGCAAAGATATATGGTTGAGGGAGTCATACAAATAAAGATATGAAGTTCCGAACAATCATACAAATTTAGATACATTGTACATTATATACATGCCAACATATCTTTTGAGGGATCCGGAGTCTATACATATACAAACAAACATGCACACAAACGCTACCAAAAACATAACCTTCTTGGCGAAGGTAACAATCCATTCATGGTGCGTCGAATTACTAGTATGCTCCAGCCACCCACAAAAGCTACCAAAGACATAACCTCTTGGCGAAGGTAATACCTGTTCTATCGAACACAGGTTGCCATAATTTTTACGCAGGGTTGGCCATACTGAGCTATATGGACTTTAAAACGATCCAACAAAACTCCAATGGGATAGGAGTGGGCCATCAACTCGGTTTGACGACTACCTTTGTAGAAAATTGCCCCCGATGGAATTCGTTACCGCGAAATTTTGTACCACGGAGTTGAGTGCTGAGTGTGTGACAAAATGCAGAAGTGTTCTGTGTAAAATGAAGAAGGTGATAAAACAATGACAGGTCCTCAAAAGGTTATGTTCTCGAATTAGGAGTGATAATAATATAATGAAGATAATTTGTCTCTAAAAATTAGCTTTTAGCTTAATTTTGATTCTTGATAAATAGTTCACAGAGCATCGTTGGTACATTTTAAGTACAAGGCTATCAAAGCTTTTTCTCATTCTGTATGATTACAAGTATATTGCATTAAAATTAACGCTAACCCTGATCTAAATAAAACATTTCGTTTGAAAAGGGTTTGTCAGATTTGTTTTGTTTTGACGTCTTTTTATGCTATGTTTTAGAACGTTCGAAGATGATGGCAAGGTTCTAGAGGAAACTTTCTTAAATCTCCGCTTTTTGCGAAAAACGATTTAGAGATTTTTGTTATAAAATTTCGATCAATGTAGCCTATAGATGTAACGTTTTTAAACATTCCTTAACCGCTCTGAAACGTTGTATACATGTACATATGCACAGCGTGATCACAGAAACTACAAATTATAGGAAATATGGGGCGTTTCGTCTTATTGTACTTCCAGATAAAAGAAGTCAAACCCATCCTGTCTAGATATGTTTTTGTTACCATAATATTAATCAACTGTCCATTGTAATATGTATGTCTTCTATGTTTCTACCATGTACCTGCAAATAGCCCTCGAGAATAAACTTGCAGATACATTTTCTTTCTATCATAATGTTAACGTTACATGAAAACTTCTGTTTTGTTTTAGACCCGTCTAAACCCGGCGAGGCGAAAGACCGTGAGTCTCCTGATTCTACACCAACAGATATAGGTTACCCCACAGATAAAGGGGAACCAGTGTTCCATTAAAACGTCTGTTTTGTTTCAGACCCGTCTAAACCCGGAGAGAAGAAAGATGACATTGAATCTCCGAACTCCAAGGACGGCAAGCTGAAACAGCGACGCTCCAGAACGAACTTCACCTTGGAGCAGCTTCAGGAGCTGGAGCGCCTGTTCGACGAGACGCACTACCCAGACGCCTTCATGAGGGAGGAGCTGTCACAACGGCTAGGGCTATCAGAGGCGAGAGTACAGGTACGAATACTCAGCCTTGGGGACAACACAATATACCCATTGTGTCAGAAACACATGTACAGAGGCAAGGGCATAGGTACGAGTACTGAGCCTTGGGGACATCACAACATACCCCCTGTGTCAGAAACATAGAGACAAGTGTGCAGGTATGAACTGGGTCAATCAGAGGAGAGCGTACAGGTACGAGTACTGATCATTGGGGACAACACAACGTTACTAGAAAGATAACCCCTGCATGTGTCAGAAACATTAACTAGGGCTATCAGAGGTGAGAGTACAGGTACGAATACTGAGCCTTGGGGACAACACAATATACCCCCTGTGTAAGAAACATAGAGACAAGTGTGCAGGTATGAACTGGGTTTATCAGAGGCAAGAGTGTAGGTACGCACACGAGTACTGAGCCTTGTGGGCAACACAATGTTACTACAAATAAGATACCCTCTTTGTCAGAAACACAGAGACAAGAGTACAGGTACGAGTACTGAGCCTTGGGGTTCCACAACGTTACTACAAACATACCGTGTTTCAGAGACACATAAGCAAGAGATTCGGTATGAGTACTGAGCCTTGGGGCCAACACAACATACCTCCTGTGTGGGTAGAACTAGGTCATACCCTGTGCAGTCATGAAATAGGTCTATCAGAGGAAAGAGTGCAGGTACGAACTAGGTCTGTTAGAGGCAAGAGAACAGATACAGTACTGAGCCTTGGGGCCAACCCAACGTTACAAACAAACAAACATTTCCCCAGTGTCATCCCCTGTGTCCAGGGCAAAGGCAGATCGCGGAAGGCGGAGCCCAACCCTCCTCTTCCACTAACCTTTACCTCCCTATCCTAAATCAGGTACCCATTTCTACACCTGGGCGGAATGAAGAAATTAGTTTAAAGTGTGTTTCCCAAGGGTTCAATATTGGTAGCACATCAAGAATTCCAATCTAATACCTCTTGGTTCTGGGCCAAACACCTTGACCATCACGCCAACACGACGCTAATATTCACCATCGACAAAAATGTATTTTTTTTTTACAGAAACACAATTCTAAAAGACCCCCCTTTCACGTTGTATGTGTCTACGGGCACTTTCATAACCACCGGTACCAGTAACAGAAACGTATTGTGTATCTTCTACGTTAAGTGAGATTTGTTTTGAGGGAATCATTCACCAAAATGCTATAACAGAGGACCTTTAAACGTCGATGAAGTTTAGACATCCAGGTAATAAGATACGCCCAAAAGCGGTTACTCAATTGGATATGATTTTGGAAACGGTCAGACGTTTCAGACAACCATCCGGTGTCTTTCGTCAGTGACACTGAAAATATCTTGTTGGAGAGAGTTTTTATATCCTAGCTGTAAATTGATGTTCAAAACTTAGAGATATATCTCTAGATCGATCTAGTTGGAAAATAGGTTTATCCTGACTATGAATTAATATGCAAAAAGGCGAGGAAGACAAATTTCAAGTGTCTTTTTGGTCCTTTAAAATACTGTAAATGCATTTAAGTTCGCGGGGATTTAATTTCGCGGTAACGGGAAAAAGGGCTTTTCGCGGTGGGTTTAATTTCGCGGTAACACCATAGATTGCAATCTAATTCATGATAGAAAAATGTTCGCGGTGGTTTTAAGTTCGCGGTGAAGTGGTCACCGCGAAAACCGCGAACATTAATCCACCGCGAACATTTCTTCATTTACAGTACTTTCACAAAAGTCATATTATTCCAACTGCAGACGACACATTTACGTTAGTGCCATGTGAGCGGAATCTCCCCTCCGACCGTTAATTTGATCAGGGTGACTGATATCATCTCGGATCACATTAGGACGGCTGATGAGATCCGGACATAGGAGGAAATGATCATGATCGTAATGATGATGAAAAGTAGTATACTTAGCGCCGTTAGGGTCCATTTCGGGTGGAGGACAGGGCACGTTGAAGTCACCTTGCTTTCAAAATAATGATTCTAACGGCCCAAGTTTTGGCAAGAAGAATTTTGAGATTTACATGTAATTTAAGGAAGGGAACGTCTGCGCTTTTGTGTCAATATATCTAAGGGCGTTGTTACACTTGTGCGTATATCAATTTTTTTGTCGGAGGTTAAGTTTGCGACCAAAGAAGTCGTTTTTTATTTGATAACCAGGCTACACAACGTTTGGTCAAAATTAAATATAAAGAAACTCCAACCCCGAAAACTTTGCCTAAGATCCTTTTGGCCTTCTTTGTGGATTTTCTTTTGTCCAATTTTGTCTATTTGTTCAAATTTTCTAGTGGTAGTGTCTTCTGTGTACTGTTTAAAGTGAAAATACACCTCAGTCGGAAGATAGCAAAATAGGAATATGTGCTAATTTGCGTTCATCGCAACAGAACGAAACATAGAAATCACAAGGCGTCAGAGTAGTCTCAAGTTCATCTCAAATCTTTCCACAAATCAGTTCATTTCGCCTCCTTTTAGTCTAGACATTCACTTACTACTAAATCAAACCACCTCAGCGAAGCCTTCTTGTCATTTCAATACGTCTCAACGACATTATTTTCTTGTCAGTCAGACCATATTTAGAAGTGCCTTACGAGTAATAGCATACCGTACGTCGGCTCACTATACGCCGGGGCCTTTGTCAGAATCGCCGCGGCACATAATTAGATTACCTTTCGATGAAATTCTACGGGAAATGATTCTGTGCGGAGCAAATCTGCCGTCCAATATTCCAAACTTGATTTGTATTTCCTCGCCCTTACACAATTAGCCTGCGCTGTGCCCATCTCCCGCCGTTTATTCTCGTCCAATTTGTGTCGTCCCCGAGGCGGGAAATCGGATTTCAGGGACTCGGTGGGCGCGGGAATCATTTCTGTCAGGGACTCGGCGGGCGCGGGAAATCATTTCTGTCAGGACCATCACCAGGTCCCGGCGCAGATGAAATTTTCCACATTTCATGGCGCAGATTCGTTTCCAATCAGCGGGTCGTGTCGTCATCCCGCCGGCATCAGCTGCAATTTCGTTTCCCGCCAAATTAAATCTGTCCTCCACTGGTCCCGTACTGTACGTCCTGTCTGTGTGTATGTGTCTAGGAGAGAGGACTGTCTTATATACCAAGCAGAGGTTGGACGAGCTGAATGAATGAATGAATGAATGATGAATGGAATGAAGGAAGAAAGGAAGGATGAATGGAGTGAAGGAATGAAATGATAGAATGGATGATGAATGAATGAAAGAATAAAGGAAGGAAGGGAGGAATGAAGGAAGGAAGGAACGAACGAAAGAACAAATTGAATGAATAAACGAATCATTGAATAAATGAAGGAATGATTGAATGTGAATGAATGGATGTGTGGATGCATGAATGGAGATTTTCATTATAAGGGTCACTTGGAATCTTTGTGAAATGCCCCCAATGTCATATATTCATGACATCTTGAATACATAAAACTAACGATACAAACTTTCTATCACGCTGCTTGTGTCTTACATCCGAAGGTCTTGTACGAAGAGAATCTATTATGAAAGAAGTACTAATATATCAATCTGCCGTTTGGATATTTCTGTATGTCAAAGCCCCTACGAATCTGGACCAGGAATCTAGAATCTATGGATATATCACATGCCTCCAAGGAAATGTTTGCCCTGTACTCAGTTTCAAGCAGGCAAAAATAACCGGGTGGGCTTAGTTAGCCAGGCGGGGATAGGAGCTCACAGCGCCGAGGACGTCTAGCTTAAACCTCTAGGGATACCAGTAGCCAGGCTATCCTACTGTGTTCATGAACGCGTATGACACAACATTGCTTACTGGAGTCTATTTCGTGCCACTTTCATACTGAACTGTGCAACTTCTTCTGTGTTGCACAACTTACGGGATCGTCACTAATAACGAGTCTCATCAGCTTATCGATATGTATTTTTTTACACCGGTTATGATAACACACTATTTAACAAATCAATTTCGACGAGGCTGTACTTTTCACAAAATGTCAGGTATTACAGTTATTGAAATCTGCAAGATAACAGATGTGATATATTAGCTATGTAAGATGCATGTATATAGTAAAAAAATATCCAGACTTGGGCTCTCAGCAGTTATATTTTCTTTTCTGTAAGGTACAATTATTCGATATAATAACGTTTTACGTATATGAGCATACATACTTGTCCTTGGTGCTGAATGACGTATTTTTTGTTTGTTTCAGGTTTGGTTCCAAAACCGGCGAGCAAAGTGTAGGAAACAGGAGAACCAGTTACAAAAAGGTGAGGAACTCTATCAATGGAAAAACAGTAATTGTCTCATATATCAGATGATGGAAAACTGTACTTGTCTCACATAGGTCACAAATATATGCACGGATAAATGTATTGTACCCCAAACGCTAAAAGGTGGATAAAAGTATAATATACGTTTCACGTCGATTACTGTGATAACAAATCATAGACATATCTATAGTTTTATTTGTCTGAATGGAATGCAACAAATCCATGTATCTAAGGTTGAACAATCTCACAACATTTCAATGAAATTCTAAATAAAAGTGATTTTCTAACTCATTTTAGTTTGATTATGTATGTTAAAAGAGGATACTCGCCTATTGGCCATTTCGAAGAATCTCTTGATTTTCTCTAACTCATAAACAACCGATATCATTTTAACTTAACATCGGTCTTGACTGGACAACGAAGACAAAAATGTAGTAGTATGAAGTAGTATGAAGATACTCTAACTTCGATTTCAGTCCACTTAATTCTTTGCAACCTGATTTATTTACATTTGGATGCTGCATCACGGGATACAACTACGTCATCAAGATGTCATGAAAGAGCGATGGTGTGCCACAATTTCTCTTTTAATGTCGACAGGGAAACTTAAGCTAACCTCCCATTTGCCAGAGTATCTTAAGATCATCTTGGATCGAACAAATTATTGTCATGTATTTGAAACGTTGATGACGTAACTTGTACCCCGTGTGCTACTTTCAGGTGCTGTATGTGAGTCGTATCCGACTTCTCTATAGATTAAGGTTTTATCGCTTCCACGTTGTATTCTTATTTAAAAAATATATTCGTTTGACTCATCCAAAGCCAATCTCAATCCCAAACTGAATCCAACAACATTATTGCGGCTCACTTTATCCATCGACCTCTATCATATCATCTTTGGGAAGTGTGACGTCAGGAGTGGGTCAAAGGTGAAAAGAAGTCGATACCTGCCACCGTCCCGGTTTTAACTTGGATTAATGACCCATTATGTGTATATTAAACTACTTTGCTCCTCTCGTATTAGAGTCAATGTGCTTGAAAAGAAACGTTTTGATGTATATCATAACAATACAGATGAGTTTAATTCATTACCTGCATGAAAAAAATGCAGGTACAGTTTTTGGTAGGAATCATGTTTGGGAGTTTGTGTTTCCGGACCGATATCTTTAGAACTCTGGGTGGATTGCGATCACGTTTGCTATGGGGGTAGATGTTGTGAGCCATTGTTCTTTGGCGTGCATTAGAAGTTTGCTACAGTTTTGTGGTTCAGTTTAAAAAAAGATATTTACACCCTTCTTTGACAGTAGGAGAGTGGTCCTAGACTAGTTGATCTGGTAACTGAATACTAGTTACAGGTTTGCGATAGCAAAACTTGTATTGTTTTTCTATCTTAATTTCGTGTTGACTGTGTCTAACCCTCGCTCTTTGTGCCCCAGGCGGAGACATGTTGTGTTCAGCGTTGCGAGGCAATCTGACCACGCGTGTTTCTGCACACACAGGTATGATGATGGGCTCCAACCTGGACACCTGCCGGGTGGCACCCTACATGAACATGGGCACAGTGCGCATGCCCTTCGAGAGAGTCCAGGCACACCTCCAGTTCGATGCTGCTGCGCACGCGCCACATCCAAGCATGATGCTCTACGCGCCTGCGCCCTACGCTCTACCCATCACGTCCATGGCTGGTTCCCTGGCTGCGGGGTCACTAGAGGTCACCAAGAATAGCAAGAACAACAGCATCGCTGACCTGAGGCTGAAGGCACGCAAACACGCCGAGGCACTCGGGTTGTAGGTCAAAGGGCAAATTTCAATCTGCACATCATTCTTCATCTCAGGAAATCTCACCATTTTAGGACTTTGTATGGAAGACGTTACATCTTTACTCGTTATTTGAAGCAAAAATATTGATATATCCCGGGCAGGAGATAAAAAATGCAACGAGCTTTTCCAAAAGACTATTTGTCACACAGAAGAGGTTACATCTTAAGCGTTTGTGCTGCTTTTGGTCAACTCTTCTCAAATCTTTTTTTTATTACGGTTTTAGTCTTTGCTCTGGGACGCAACATATACCTGTACAGTATTTGGTTGGAAAATGATTTCACACAATGTGCGACGCATTGAAAAGTGACGATTTAAAGTTTGCACGGAGTAAAGAGGCTATCTCCCTCCTTACACCCCTGGCACAGAGACATTCAAATTGTTGCCACGTGATGATCACGTGAAGGACGACTGCACCACTTGCCTGAGAGCTCGACACATCACGTGATAGATCCATGACGTTCACGTGTCTAATCCGTGAGATTCACATGTTCGTCCAATCTCTTAATGTCATTATAGCAAAGTGACTATAGAAAGATGGCATATTTTGTAAGGTGCCCTCTTTGAGAATTGACAACGCATTGCACTTCTCTCGCCGAGCCATATCCACGCTTCCCACAATATCATGTCATCATATCTGTCTATCATGCACGTTAGTAGTGTGGTCCAAGTATGAATCCTTGAGGAACACTTTGCATCATGCAAATTTATGCTGTCCTCTTAACACGATGCGTGACGTTAAAGCAACGTTGTTGTAAAATATTATATTTCACACGAGGTAGATATACCCGTAATACATTATTAGCATTTACTTTGCTAATATCTTTTTCAAAAGCATTTTCATAAGCAGCTTACTGTGGGAAATTTCAAGCATTGTATTTGTAGAAACTTGACATCTTTCACTATGTCAAGAATGGAGACTTATGTTTCTCACAACTTTAAAGACGATTTAAAGACCATGTACTGAGCACGTCACCGGAACGTACTGCGCCTGCGCGAAAAGTATAGACATGTTAAACCTTGCTAAACCCCCGGTTTACTAAAGGGCCGCATTTAAGAAAGTACGTGCGTATATAAGGGTAAAATCCCGTGTACGTTTTACATGAAACCATGTCTCTAACATATACTGTGCAACAAGCGTGATTTCAATGCAATGTTGACCAAACCAAGCCCCAAAACACCAGGGTTCGCGCAGGCGCAGTACGTTCCGGTGACGTGCTCATGTACTGTGCGTTCACTATCATTGAATTTAATCACATGATTACTAAATCAGTTTGATGAGCTCGTCCACCATTCCCAGTACGCATGCGCAGCGACAGGGATTGTGGGTAATATGTAAAAGGTGAAGGCCCCAAACTCTCGTCTGTACATTGTCTCGATTTGCATAACAATGTCCAGACGTTTTGGATTATGTCATGGTGTAGCAATGATTGATACCATGATTATGTCTCAGAGGCCTTCATCTTTTACATATTACCCACAATTCCTCTCGCTGCGCACGCGCACTCGGAACGGTTAGCGAGCTTATGCTATGCACTTTGATCATTTTGTAAATTCTGATACAAATGTAGTAATGAACACAAGAAAAAGAATATTGACTAACTACCTTCCAGTATTGTGGAAC
This sequence comes from Branchiostoma floridae, assembly GCF_000003815.2. Classification (NCBI taxonomy): domain Eukaryota; kingdom Metazoa; phylum Chordata; class Leptocardii; order Amphioxiformes; family Branchiostomatidae; genus Branchiostoma; species Branchiostoma floridae. Next base: position 16,572,572 of record NC_049990.1, on the reverse strand, counting down.
CATTCACGACGATGTAGCTCCAATTCACACACACCGCCACGACACCACCGAACCCTCGTACGACGTTTGTATATCCGTGCTTGGTGTATATGTTTGTACATAATGTGATATTTATTGTCTGTATGTGATATGAGTGTGTATATGTCTGCATGGTTCCAGGCATGGGACGCTGGAATTCCATGCAAATTGATTATACAAGGCGAGGCAGCCGATTGGTTAACGATGATTAAATCTATAAAACTGCAATAGAGATGACGTCATGAGCACTGTATTCACTGTGTTATGCAAGGTCACATTTTGAATCCGGGAAACGGTTTGCGGGAATAAAAATATGATATGAAAAATAACAACCAAACACAAAAATTTATCAATGGGCACATTTTGCACCTATTACTTGATATAACGATAGTTCACCGTGGGGTAACCTATATCCGTTGTTTTTCAAAACAGCACATTTAGGGATATCACGTCGTCGGACGGTTTCAAATTGTAATATTTTCAAAATATAGCAGTTTGAACTCACATTTCTCACAATACCCTGCTTTTGATATCAACGGATAAAGGTTACCCCACGGATAAAGGTGAACTAGCGTTACACTTCTATTTTGCGTTTCCGCAAACAGCCAGGCTGGTTTGGAAATGTTACCATAGTCTTACCCTAAATTGCGTTGATACAGTAATAGTGTTACTGGTATGTGTGAAAGACTCCCAATCATTACTTTAGTATATAATATATGTTATGAAAGGGCATATAGTCCTTGGATGATGGTGAACTTTTGCTCTAATACTAGCCCTCCCCGCCATCAATTGACAGCAAGAGATTTCTATGATGGTCGTTCATCCTCCTCTGAGAGAACTGTCGCAGGGCTCACCCTATACTACTTCTCCCAATTATAGCTTGATTTAATTTGTACATTTGGCAGGGAAATGACGGGAATTCCCGGAGGGCGAACGCCTAATGGATAAAACGGCCCGAATCCCCGGAGGGCGGGAGTTTAATGGCTATAATTGCTGGTGTCGTTGCTTTCAGTGTAAATCAATTATGCTCATGACTTATACATGAATACAAGCTCAGGCGGGCCACAGAGGGTCGAGGCGATGTTGTTTTTGGCAGATTTTATAAATGACAACGCCTCAGTATTACGACAGCCACGAGTTTTAGAAACAGGCCTTGCACTTGTGCAAAAGCGCCGCCTTGTGCCAGAACTTACACTGCAGGATTCAAACAAAACCCACAAAAACACACACAAGAAATATCGATGATTCTATTATAGCATAGTGATGGCCTATATTGAATAATCGACCATATAGCTGATACGATTAGCCAATAATGCGATCATATCATAATGCAGAAATTGAGTTATCGGTAAACCTTGCATCGATCACTCATCGGGCGATCCAATTACTGTGCTGACCCCCCGGTGACCCCGCCGAAGTGGTGGAAATGGTCAAAAACTGCTGACAGTTGAAAACCACATAAACATAGTTTTCCGTGATAGACGTTCCAAGCACAGCATACGTACAATGAAACTTGTGAATGTGTGACCATTCTTAATGTTCCCTTAGATAATTTTCCCATTGACACAAACATCTATGATCACCTGTCCGCATACAATGAATTCCATCGGTTTATGAGCGATGTTTTGGGCGGTTTTGACTTTATATTACGCTTGATAACGACTGGTTTGGACGTATGGTGGTTTCGAAAGCCTCCAATTTGAATATTAAAATATAGATTGCTATGATATGATAGCAAGATGGGTCATACTTAAGGCCCCCTCTCACTTGACGTGCGGCACGCTTGCGGCATTGCTGCGTTCGAAAACGCAGATGTACCGCCACGGAACCTAGAGGTGCCGCAATCAAACCTAGAGGTGCCGCAAGCAAACCTAGAAGTGCCGCAAGCAAGCGCGACGTTTTTTAAAAAGTTTAAAAATAACGCAAGTGGCAAGATGCCGCAACAGTGCCGCAACAGTGCCGCAACGGTGCCGCAACGGTGCCGCAACAGTGCCGCCACCATGCCCCAAACAGTATCAAGGATATATTTTGCCTATTTTACACCAAGAATCAAAAGTAAACATCCTTTTATCACCGAAAAACTATTTTAGATGCATTTCTAATAATTTTACAGTGGTTTTCGATCCAGTAAAAACACTGCGAATTCCACAAAACTTACCTTGTATCCGTATTCAGAGTTAACTTAAAAATACATCTTTTGATTTATTTAATTGGAAGTAGGTCAGTATTTTATACTTGAAAACAAAAATATGTAACTGGTTTATCGATTAACCTACGGATGTAGAGAAAAAGATTATCGTACAACGTTCAAAAATAATTTATTTATGTTGGATGATAACGAGTTTGCGTATGCGTTATAACGTTACAAGCTAATCATTGCTGGTAGCCTGCCACCTATAAAATACAAAATTGCAGTCATTCAGACCCATGGGCCATATTTTTCTCACTTTTTACAAATATGATAGACTTAGACATCAATAGGCTGGCAAGCCATCCGCCGACAATGAAAATACTCAGCGTCATACAAAAAAAGTATGAAATATCAGACATTTTTATTTTAAATAGAAATTTGCAAAATTGGTGAATAAACATATAAACATACATAATTACACATAACGTTACATGGTGCAAAACGTACACATCGATTCAAATCTGGTATATGGTTCGTGTCCGTTCATTTGGGTCATTTCCTTTACAGTAAAAGTCGTTCAAGGTTATTTATAGCATATGTATCATATAATTCATTATCATAAGGGAAATCTTTTCATTATAAATCTCATTTTTGGGCATTCTCATCATTTTACAGTGATTTTTCATAAATTGACAACGCTGTAATTGCCAATAACATGTTCATTTAGTCTAGAAACGCAACAGTGCCGCACGTCAGTGTGAGTGCAAGACAAAATCGGCGAAATTAACACAACAGTGCCGCAGTGAACGAACGCAGCAATGCCGCAAGCGTGCCGCACGTCAAGTGAGAGGGGACCTTTACGGCGATCAATATTCATGTAGACTTTGTTGACAGAAATTGTTATTTAGTATGGCACAAGTTCGTACCAATAACAGAAAGGGCACGGAAAAAAATATCAACAAGTGGAATTGAACACAGAAACTTTAACCTTAGATGCCTCGTTGAGTACCTATATTTGTTACTTTAAGTTAAAAAAACAACAAGTAGATCTATTGAGGGAGATATGCTATGAAGTTTTGTATAGTGTTCTGCCAAGAAGCTTTTATCAAAAAGCTCTTTGTGCTCTGTATTTGAGTCTCTCAACTTTGCAATTCTGTGCGTTTTATGATGTTAGATTTAATAGATCCGACAATAACCCGTTTGTTAAAGTAACGAACATAGGTACACAATGAATAAAGCCCAACTGTCGTTACATATTGTACACTTAGAATCTATCTTAGTGTGTAAAAGCTAACTTTTCTGGTGACATAAGTCTCTGTAAGGTCTCTGTTCGAGTTACACGACGAGGGACCAGTCGGGTGTACATTGGCATTTTTGTTACCATTTTTGTACCGTTTTCTGTAAGATACATTCTTCATAATTCATAATCATGCACATAACATCTATTATCATAATACCGGCCGTTTACGACAATTTCTCTAGCCATACTGATTTGACAAATTGTCAACGCATCATTTTCTCCAGTTACATGTTGCTGTTATAGCTTACCCTTGCCACTTCTTCTGTGTAACTTTTCTGCCACTCTTGTCCTGCTAAAAGCGTAATATCGTAATTTTAACACGCCGCGGAATTACACGGCGAACGGGCGCGTGGTTGGGAGGGGGTACAAAATACCGGCCGGAAGAAACACGGCACAATTAACTGTCGCTATGTACCTTTATACATCCTCCATGTTCCTTCCTTTTCTGTTAGTAAATGCATAAAACATAAACCTGCATGAGATACAAAATGTCATGAGAAAACGGACGTATACTGTCAAGAATTTTCATTTAACTTTTGTCCGTCACAACCGCTGTGACGTAACACTTTACTGCTAGCGTAGATATAAAAATGGCGGGAAAATGGCTGCGTACGTTCAATTTTTCCCATTCAGTCGTAGATCCGGGCTATCATGCAACGGTTCTTCACACTTTTACATGAGTTGTAGGTCACCAACAAAAATTCAAGATTGCTGTTGAATCATGTTCGTCTTGTGCCGTGAGCATGTGTAATTATGATCTAAAAATCTGACAATGAATGTGACAGTGTGTTCATCCCACGACGAGCTGCCTACCCCGAAAAAGATACTGAAAACTTTTGGCCTTGTTGTCTTCGAATGCATTGTTATCGATGCTTTGTAAATGATGTATTGGACACCTAGATGTCTGAAGTGTGCATATCTCAGAAATAACTATTGTTGCATGTGTAGATCTCTTTAAATTCCATTATTTTTTATCGGCCAGTATAAGTCTTACGGCCGGTATTATGCCAATGCATGTTATATTTCTTTTCGATTCCCATTCCTCATTCATACGATACTACTTGAGAATATTTACCAGTCGGTGCATTATGAAAAGGTTATGACATATGAAATTTCTTCATTTGCTCTCGTACAGCCGACACCATGGATACCATAATGACAGACTACAGTGCTCAGGTAATTAGAAGCGACATAAAACAGACATGGCGCGACCTGTCACACGAAACAATGGAACACCGCGTCATACATCATCATTACCCGGCATGCCCTCGGGTAACGGCTTAATTAGTAGCCGAGGGAGGCTGAGGGGTCAGGCAAGGGTAGAGGTCACTGATTTACAAATGTGAGTTGGCGTTTTTAACAGCTTCAATAGGAACCGATACACTTTCACAAGACAAGAATGTTTAGAGTCGAAAGGTACGCTCCCACCGCACTTGTGTCAACCTTGCTTCACTGCGGGGTTCGAAAGATACTCAACGAATTTCATAGATAAAGAACACATTTTCTTTCTTTTTGTGCATTTTGTCGTCTTCTAAGTCATACTTTTACGTATTGCGCAATATCTAGATCATAAAAAATCGGAGAAAATAACAAAACAGTGACGCAGTGAACGGACCCCGCAGTGACGCAAGCTGGCAACTACAAACTTTATGAGTGCCCTAAACCCAACACATGTGAGTTGGCGTTTTCAACAGATTCAATAGGAACCGATACAGTTCCACAAGACAAGAATGCTTTAAGTATTAGAACAAATTCAGGCATATTTTCATTACACTTCAAAATACAAATACGAGCTTTATGAGTGTCCTAAATACAACAAATGTGAGTTGGCGTTTTCAACAGCTTCAATGGGAACCGATACCAGTTTCACAAGACAAGAGTGTTTAGAGTCTTACAGCAAATTCAGGCATAGTTTCATCACATTTCGATCACATTTCTCTGTCAGTGGCTCCTTTGAAACTAACTTGCCTTTGTAGCTTTCATTGATATGTTGACGATTGAGTTGATTGCTTTGGTTTATAATGCACCGTAGGAATGATTTTTATGGCAGCTTTTTTCACGTTACCCAAAATACTCTAGATCAAAGTATTCTAAATCAAAGCACTCAACGAAAGCATCAACGTATCACTGAAAGCTGAAAAAGCAAGATTAATTTCAAAACTGCCACTAACATATAAGCTCTACATTATTGACACTGAAAAAGCTCTATCAGTTCTGCAATTTTCCAAAGGCCCAAAAAATCAACTCTAAACCGTGCAAATAATTAAGTCATTTGAGCCCCCCCCCGATTATATCGTAACATACTGTAAACCCCAAAAGATTTTTGATAACGCTACAGAAGTGTGTGCAAGAGGCTATCGTTGTCTAAAATGCCTACATTTTCTTACATTTAAAATTTCTGCAAGTGATAGATCTGTTGTCAATGATTTTTTATAAAGTGAAATAAAGGAAGCGTAATATGGCAACATATTCGACAGTAGATGATTATAGATAACCATGGTATGACCGGTGTTTGCTTTTTCCCGCTGTGTCGTGGTGTTGAGCATCAGAGTTACACCGGCAGTAGGAGGCACAGCAGCGCCCCTAGCGGCAGACTATAGTACATGGAGCTGTAACAAAAATCACAAACACGTTTACCACGTAAAAGTTTCAGATCTCAGTAATATTATTTCTTGATCTAAGTTCAGCATTGTTATGGTTTGAGATCTTGTTTATATCATTTTGTGAATCTAAGTTCAATATCGTTATGGTTATGGTTATATTGAAACCATTTGCGATATTCTTGTTGTCATTTTGTTGGATGGTTCTCCAACTTTCTTTGTTTTTGTTTATTTGAAAACCCAATACAACAAAATTTAAAAAGTTGTCAAAGAATTTTTCACATAAGTCCTTCTTAGGACTTTTGAGAAACACTATGGTTTCTTTACTAGAGGCACACATACTGTGCCCTTGACAGTCAGTTTTGGGAGAGTAGTACATATGTACCCCCTGACAGTGCAAAAATCTACTTGCATGGGCCTCTCTTTTTAAATTGGGACCGTATATATGGCCGTTTATGATTTATGATATTACTATGGCTATTGGCTGCTTCGAATTCCTACCTCCAGAAAACGAGAATGCGCTCCACGCCCTGCAGATGGATTGTTGTGAGGATGAAGCCGACCGCCAATTGTGTAGTCAGCCATGACATGAAAGTGTGCAAGAAGCGCCACCTGGCAGATGGAAGGCGCGAATGCAGGTCAAGCTTAGCCACCTGTGTGTGAGGTATTTGACAAGAGTTCAAGATTTGATATTCTAATATTTCAATCTTTTATTTCATTATAAAAAGGCACATAGACAAAAATTCGTCAGACGAGAATAGGTTTGGACGTTATGCAGGAATTGTTACTTTATTACTATCTAAAGGAAGTAGTAAAAAGAAGCGCCACCTTTCTGTTTGCACTGACAACTACAGCCCATGCGCTGAAGCCGATGAAGATGCCCGGATGTGGCCCGTGCCACAACGCCGACACCAGAAAGGTCAGCGCTGTGCGCATGTGTGAAAAACGGTAGTACACCAACCTGTTGAAATTCGCATGTCAAATTTAATCAAACATGATAGCCAAGACTTGGTGATAACAAAGTAATAATTAACACGGTGTCAGGAAAGTCACAAGGTTTGAAAGAAATTAATGTTTGAAAAGGGAAAGAAAAACAGCTTTGAAAATCTTACCTTTTCAGCCAAGCGGAAGTAGTTTTGTTCCAATTCCGGGTGAAATGGATCATATTTGTCGACAACTGAAAAACATATACTACAGTAAGCATAATGATTTGAGCATATCAATGTCAGAAACGTCCATGCACATATGTCAACAAATAGAATTCTTGGGACTATGCATTCGTTGGCTGTTACGAATCGAAGATCTTGGAATAGTTTGAAACCGAGCCACGTACTATGAGAAGGATTCGTCCCTGGGGCGTCACCAAAAATGAACACATGAACGAGATAATCCGTTACGTTATAAAGCTAGTCTACCTCCAGCGTTAAGAAGGAATAGTCTGATATGGCATCCCAGTGCCCCCTAGCGTCTCGCCCCAGGCCTGCAGCGTTACACAGACCCTCACCTGAAATCAATATGTCGATCTGCTCAGTTCCTTTCTACAAACAGTGATCTTAACTGAAAAAATGAACCATATATACTCATGTGCATCTGAATGCAGAGGATTGACTGCATCAATCGTTTTTAGACATTGTATCGTTTAGTTTATCTTTATTTCATTTAAATCGCAAGAAGAATTTGGAGTGACAACTTGAAAGTTCATCTGGTAAATCCTGACTTCCTGCAACCTATCTACTGCTTACTAAATCATGTGTTCTATCTGCATAATGTGACAAACGTAACGACAGCAGGCAGTGGATTGCTCATTCCTTGACAAAGACTGGTGCTGTTCAGTCAAAAATTTGTCCAATTTTGTGTTTGATTTTACAGTTAAACAGGTTCAATTACAATAGTTGTAATTCTGTTGTAACAGATGGTCAACGATAAAGATGTATTTGCTGTCTGTAGAACTATGTACTTACTTAGCGACCAGAGCCAGTAATAGTTCATTCTAGCGACAAACGAAGAGATCCACAAGTAGACGATCCTTTGCAGAAACAGCGTGCTCTCCACAAAGCCAAGATCTACAGTCAGGGAATATTGTTGTTACTAGTGCATGAAAAACGGTTAGGACAGGGATAAAGTTTTCAATATTTCAAATGTTTGTTATGTTGTAATAAATTCCCCCTGAGACAAAGAGTCAAACATTTATGTTAACGACTATTATTCGTTGTGTACATACATTCGCCAGTACATATACATCAAGGCACACCAGCCATCATTGAACAGAGACGGTGGGCATTATTAACTTCCTGGTACCTTTGATCAATTGCTGACGTCACGGAAGATCACGTGTTAATAAGATCACAAAGAGTTTACGTTCTGAAGTGATTGGTCATCAGTATAAAGTCAAAGTCAAAGTATTGATCTTGAAGAAGGCAGCAGTGGTCGTTAAATTGTGTATACCTTTGTGTTTGTAGAAATTTCAACATTGTGTATTCGTTTGCTTGTAAAACGGGAAATTGAAGAGATAATGATGCTAAATGCACCACCGGTAATACCCATAGAATGAGAGACATAAGTATTCTAAAACACTTTTAAAAAACTGTCGATAACATGACTACCTTAAAACATCTAACCATTTGTGAAAGTAACGGAAATATGTACAAAACGAATAAAAGTCAATTAACGTCACACGTTCCTGTGAACTCGAGCTTGACGGCTATGAACCAAGACTGTGAAAGACTCACTAGAACAATGTATTGCATTTTGTAACGAACAGAACGATATATAATTCACGAAAATGGTGATGACCGTTCCATGAAAAAGAGAAGTACGATAAGATGGAACAAATATTAGTTAGTTTACCTCCATTTTTGTGTAGGGGGAAAACATGCCCTGTGACATCATGGACACTGAAGAACGCTGCTGCAGTCAGTATCTTGTACAGCACCAGTGTCTGGTATTAAAGGAAATCACAATTTTTGCACAAAAAAACGTATAGCTTTGGTACCATTCTCTATTGTAACCGCTGGCTCAATGGTTTACCGTTTGGCCACGTTGAGTTGATTATATGGATGACATCCGCGCCCGCATCATTTTATGTCCGTTTCCAAAACAAACAAAAAAGAAGTTTTCAACCATACTGTAAATCGTACAAAACAGCTGTACAATTAGTACGTTTATGCCCTAATTTTACTAATATCTTAAAATGCCAAAGTAAATTCCAAAGTTGATGAAGATGTGAAAGAATAAAAATGGAAAATTTATTGTTAGACATACCATACTCAGTGCGTTTGCCATTTTGTTCAAACTTCTTGACGACTTAGATTTCATACATTTTATTAGTCAAACGCTCGCATTGTTTTGGGATTATACGGTGGATGTCATCCATATAATCAAATCAACATGGCTTTAGCAAGGAGGATAGTACCCAGTTTACAAATAATGAATAAAAGAAACAAACTATAAAACCTTTATTTGGACTTTTTTTAAGCAGCAGCAGCAACATTATTATTGTCTGCACAATGACGAATACCTTAGGTGCCGATTTCTGAGGAAGACCACCGTACTCCGTGTAGCTGTACAGGGGTCCTGCCAACAACCCCGGAGCGCTGAAGATGTACCCGAGCTGGGCCAACAGCAGCGAACAATGATGAAATGGTGCTGCAATGAGAAGCAATAGAGATGAGACAATATGACTAAAATAGACTGTTCTTCTGTATTGGGTTGACACCTGCTTAACGTTTGAATAGGGAGCGAACGGTGGCAGGTATCAGCTTCCGAGCACCTTTGACCCACTCCTGACGTCACACATCCCTAAGGTCAATGTGCTTCAGGAGAGCGGGTCAACTTCCGTAGCGAAACCCCAAGTATTCTTTCATTGCGTTTGATAAGTGTAAAAAAAGTTTTCTTATATATATATATATTGTGATACTATTGACACGGTCATCGATAGAGCACCACCCTATACACCCTTCTACAATAATATGTTTTTGTACACATATCTTGGTGGCTAACTTCCGTCCTCATTTCTTTCCGAGAACTAGGGTTTACCTTGAACTTTCCGAGAGCCAGGACCCCCAGGCGTCTTGTAGCCTTCGTCATGTTGTATCATTGCCAGATCTGTCACCTTCTGTGTGAGCATCATCAGGGGCCTTCGGCGGTTTGACAGAGAAGTGAGGAATTTATATTAACATAATTTGGGTATGTGTGAAAAATCTAAACTGTACTGTCATCAGAAAAATCTAAGCCGTACTGTCTTAAGAATTAGTTTTGCATTGGAGCCAAAGAAATAGTGCGTGTAAAGCGCAAATTTCATGTTCATTTGAGAATTTGGTACGCCAAAGTATATTTATCTTACTGTAATTTTGACTAATTTGATCATAAGAAGCATTTTTGCATGGGGTACAAATAAACCTTGCATGTCAAAGCGCCCCACCCCCATGCATAGACACGTACAAACTGTATATTCAAACTTCCTGTATTGACATAAAATTCTTGGTCTCTTGAGTTTTCCCATGTACAAATCTGTATTTGTTATTAAGGAGGAATGTTTCCTTTTGTATTATTAAAGTTTCTTGTTGATCATATGAAGTGTTTGTGCATGAGGTGATAATAAAACTGGCATGTCAAAGCACCCTCGAGCCTCCCGCAAGTCAAATATAAACTTTATACTCGCACCTCATAAATCAACGTAAAACTCTTCTTCTCTTGAGTTTTTCCGATTACAAATTTGTACTTTTTGTTGAAAGTGTACGCTTCCCCTACTAAAGATTCAATTTAATTGTTCATCATAAGAAGTATTATTGAATGAAAGACCAAAGAGTCGGACATTGCCACAGCGCCTCCCCCCCCCCCAAAAAAAACGTCAATCACATAATAGCAATTTCATAGCAGGAACTTTCAAATCAAGGCAAAACTGTTCTTTTCTGACGTTTTGCCATCTATAAACGTGTATTTTTAGTTGAAAATGCTTCTTTCATTATATTTTCAGGTCATTTTTAGATGATCAGAGGTATTTTTGTAAAGGTACCAATGAACCTAACATATCAAAATCGCCCCCTACTCCATAGTCCATACACACAACTTCATATTCATACTTCCTATATTGACGTAAAATTCTTCTTCTCTAGAGTTTTTCCAGATACCACTTTGTATTTGGTAGTAAGGAGGAATTCTTTACTTTGTATGAGAAAAGTTTGTTGTTGTTCATATGACGTATTTTAGCATGAGGTGCTAATGAAGATGACATGCCAAAGTGCCCCCTCCCCTGTCAAATATCAACTTCATATTCACACCTCCTATATTGACGTACAATGCTTCTTCTATGGAGTTTTACAGTTACAAATTTGTTTCTTTTACTATATTTTCACATCTATTGTTGATGACCAAAAGTATTTCAAAATTTGCATATACTACTAGTAATCGAAACCAGACATATCAAAAGCGCCCCCTACCCCATAGACACAACTTCACATTCATACTTCCTATATTGACGTAAAATTATTCTTCTCTAGAGTTTTCCCAGATACAACTTTGTATTTGATTGTAAGAAGGAATGTTTCTCTTTGTATGAGAAAAGTTTCTTGTTGTTCATATGACGTATTTTAGCATGCGGTGTTAATGAAGATGACATGCCAATTTAGTGCCCCCCTCCCCTTGTCAAATATAAACTTTATAGTCGCACCTCCTATATTGACGTAAACATCTTCTTTTCTTGGGTTTTCCAGTTACAAATTTGCAAATTGTGAACGAATATATTTTTCTTACCATATTTGTTAAGTCACTTGTCAAAAAAAAAGAATTATTTTTTGCACGTCACAGTAATTAATCTGGTATGCCAAAGCGCATGGCCTCTCCAAAGTCACATAAACCGTTATAACCACACGTCCTATATTATTTATTGACGTAAGTTTCTTCTTTGCTTGAGTTTTTCCGATTACATTTGTATTAGTTAGTCAGAGTATATGTTTCTCTTGCCATACATTTAAGTCACTTGTTTATCATAAGTGTGATTATTGAATGAAGGGCCAAAGAGTTAGGTATTCCCACAGATGCCCCGCCCCCCCTCCACCGTCACATAAATCCTCCATACCCGCACCTCATATAGTGAACGAAAACTATTCTTGAGTTTTCCCGATTAGGAGTGTGTATTCTTTGTTGATAGTGTATGTTTTTCTTAACATATATTCAAGTTACTTGTTTATCATAAGAGGAATTTGTGATCCAGAGACCAAAGAGTTAGGTATTGCCAAGCCGCCTTTAATCAGGTAAAAAAATTATATCCGCAACGACTATATCAAGGACAAGGTAAAACTGTTCTTCTCAGAAGTTTTACATTACCAGTCTGTAAAGATTTATTTTGAGTTGAAAAAGCATCTTTCTTTGACTATATTTTCAAGTCCATTGTTGATCATTAGAAGTATTTTAGAACGTGCATATACTAATCAGAACCTGACATATCAAAAGCGCCCCCTGCCCCATAGACACAGCATAAACTTCATATCTAGTCACTTTCTACTATGGCATGAAATTCTTCTTCTCTGGAGTTTTCCCAGACACGACTTTGTGTTTGCTAGCGCTATAGCAAAAAGGAATGTTTCTCTAAACTTTCTTGTTGTTCATATGAAGTGTTTTTGCATGAGGTGATAATGATGATGACATGCCAAAGTGCCCTCCCCCCAGGTCAAATTCAAACTTTATTGTCGCACCTCCAATATCAACGTGAAACTCTTCTTCTTTGGAGTTTTTAAGATAACAAATTGGTACTTTTTGTTGAAAGTGTATGTTTTCCTTGTTAAAAATTCAAGTTACCTGTTTATCATAAGAAGTATTCATGAATAAAAGACCAAAGAGTTGGGCATTTCGAAAGCGCCCCAACCCCCGCTCAACAACATAAAAAACGTTTACCCACAATTATTATATCAAGGCAAAACTGTTCTTCTCTGGACTTTTGCTGTCTATTAAGGAGTATTTCTAGAAGTTGACAGTGTATGTTTCTTTTACTATATTTTCAGGTCAATTGCTGATCATCAGAATTATGTTTGTATAGCAACATAATGAACCTGGCGTGTCAAAAGCGCCCCCTACCCAATAGACACAACTTCTATTCAGACTTGCTATATGGACGTAAAATTCTTCTTCTCTAGAGTTTTTCCAGATAAAAATTTGCATTTGTTAGTAAGGAGGAATGTTTCTCTTTTTATGATGAAAGTTTCTTGTTGATCATATGACGTGTTTTGCATAAGGTGCTAATGAAGATGGCATGCCAATGCGAAGTCCCCCAAGTCAAATATCAACTTAATGTTTGCACATCCTATATCAATGTAAAATTCTTCTGATCTGGAGTTTTTCCAGATAGGCCTTTGTATTTGCTAGTAAAAAGGAGTGTTTCTCCTTTTATGAATAAAGTTTCTTGTTGTTCATATAAAGTGTTTTTGCATGAGGTGATAATGAAGCTGAAATGCCAAAGCGCCCTCTATCAAGTCAAATGAAATGTACACTTTATAGTCGCACCTCCTATGTTGACGTGCAATTCTTCTTCTCTAGAGTTTTTCCAGATACGACTTTGTGTTTGTTTGTAAGAAAGAATTTTTTTAATTGTATTCATAAAGTTTCTTGTTGTTCATATGCAGTGTTTTTGCTTGAGGTGCCAAAGAAGATGACATGCCAACGCGCCCTCCCGCCAAGTCTAATATCAACTTTATAGTCGCACCTCCTACAGTCATTGACGAAAATTTAAGGTTGTTTTTTTAGGTTTTTCAACTGTAAATTACTGTAAATAACTGTTACTAGTTTGGTACTGAGTGTTTTTCTATAGTTAGAAAGTCATGTTTACCGTCGATCAGTAGAAATTTCTTGCATGACAAACCAAGGAATTTGGTATTGTTGTGCCCCCCTCCCCCAAACAAATGTATTTCAACAACATCCGAAAGGACTGTAATAGTGTAGCTCTTGAGGTGCAACCTTTCATACATTACTCGTATCTGAGACACATACATGATGACTTTTCTGTTGACGTAACTTCCGTCGGGAAAACGTGATGACATCAGGTGACTTCCGGTCAGGAAAGCAAACTGCCAGATGATCGCAGCACTGCATGATGGGATGGATATTTGCTCAACAAATGACTCTAATGTTTGATTAAACAATTCTGCCATCTGCTACTGTTGGCAGAGCAGATTCATATATTGTACAACATCATAAATTATCACATAATGTATATATATTTACCAGCGTACGTCCTACTAGTAGTAATCGGGAAAGACCACTATACCACATATCAAATTAGTCAGATGGTATTCTAAACAACGCTTTTCATAGACAATTATCCAGCATGGTACTAAAATTGCCTCGTCGCTTGTTAATTCCCTGTAAATATCATTGTTTAATGGCCCTTGAGTAAAAAAGAAAGATCTACGAAGTGTATCTTGTTTGGCAGAGGACAAAATGTGTCTGCAATTTGTTTTCGCAGCGTTTTTATGTATCAGTTTTTTAGTCAACGCAGGGCTTCTTTCAGCCTTCCGATATTAATTACGAAGCCCGGTATTAATCGGAAAGTTGATATTAGTTAGAAAACAGCACATGAACATTAAATTGAAGCTCTTTTCCCTCTGTAAAATATTTAGAATTTTTGTAAGTTTCATATTTTACTCATTGGTATGGACTTCTCTCTAATTCCATCTATGGCTTTTAATGCCCTTCTTCATGATTTTGGGCCCAGGTGAAGCCTGCAACGCTACATATGGTACCATGCCAAAACACCAAAACAGCCCTCCCATCCTGCAAGTCTCCAACTACACCATTTTCCGCCCCTCATTCTGCTATTCTGCAATATTCAAATATCAAACACACCGACAAAGACTCCGTTTTCACGAAGGTATCACGGGGGGGGGGGGCACTACACGAAGACAGGGATAATATGGAGCCAGATAACACCTACCGTGGCCCATAGCGCACAGTGACGGGACACAGTAGAATACAGGCAACACCACCAGACACAAGCAGAAGCACAGCTGATCTATTATATGTAAAAAAAACACATATCACATGTTACAATTTTTCCTATGGCATAATAATTATTGTAATAATTTCAACTTACGTCACATGAATATTGGTAGAAATTTTCTGTGATAATGTCTGTGTTATTTCCTTTATGATGATGTTCCTTATAAACCATTTTTCCTAAAGGGTAAAGTATTGTGTTGCTGTAAAGATAGACACGTTAATGGCTAGCAGTATGGTTCGATGTTTCACTTATATATAGATACTTGTAAAATGATAACTGTGTCCGTACTAGAGCACTGCAACAATAAACAGAGATAGTACACAGCACTTGTTGTTCAACAACCAGACTGGTTTGGAGATACTCTTACTATGCATTCTATACCAGATTGCAAAATATCTAATTATAATCGAAACTTACGAAGCTACAACAAATAGGCGGCGCCCTTCTCCGTTTCTATGGTCCTAGGGCCACACAGAAATACAAGCACAATGGCAAAAGAGTATTTCAGAGGTGATTTTTCTAAATACCTGCCACAGTAGAAAAGTCCAACAGTGATCCCAGCAACGGTAAAAACCAGCCGATAGAGACCTGTGTGTTTCCTACGGACTTCATTAGGAACAGCATTGATACAGCATATCAGAAGGAAAGATAGCAGCTGTCCAGCTACAAGGTCGTTCACATACATGCTGTCTCGGTGCTCAGATACAGATTTTGTCCAGTTTATGTTACCACCTAACTGTAAACGTTTTAAAGCGGCTGTTTTTATGCCTTCGCGTATCCATATATACCAGTGATGACGACCGGACGATATCTAATGCAGTAATGGATTGACAAACAAACGCCCACGTTTTCAGTAAATATATTGTATTCGTTTATAGCAAGCGATTTCATGCTGCTTTTCATACTGCAACGTATGTTGACTTAATGCATGGCAAGAAATTGGACATAGGAGATCACCGTGCATTTCCAAACCTAACAGAAAACCTAACCTAGATCGATATTGCACTTAAGGGAATTGTTTGATATTTGCAACATAATACACCTAAGTAGTAAGGTTGCACCTGGGGCAATTACTGTCGTATTGAGGTCACCTGAGTGGCGCCGAATGGCAGCTCGCTCCAGACACTTGCGACAGGCATATTGAGGTCACCTGAGTGGCGCCGAATGGCAGCTTGCTCCAGACCCTTGTGATTTAGCCCCGCCTATTGTAAGCTCCTCGCAATTCAGCCCCTGGCTGCAAAGAGTGAGCAGTCGGCCCAACCAATACCAATACCACCTTACATGCCTTAATGGCCAACATCACTTCTTAATGAGACACACACCACCTGCTAATATAACTTCAATCTTGTACGAAAGCATGGCCCACATTTCCCCAGCAAACCTAACAGCCTAACAGCCATCATCAGGTTTTCTGTTAGATTTGGAAATGCCCCTTGTTCTGCGATGTCTAATATTCTACCACTACTGTTTTAATAAGAATATTTTTGATCTTTCTAGATAGTGTAAATTTTATCAACAGTGAGACGACAGTAATTTCAATTCGTTGAAGTTTATTTCATTACACATTTGTTGGCGCTTGTTTGTTTCGACATTTGGCAACATTCTTTACATACAGCGTAATGAAACGTCACTGCAAGAGGATGACATAGCAAACGTGCCTAGCACCGCTGAAACACACACACACACAGCATGCACGAACTGTAATCATATCCTATCTCCACTTTTGTATAGATCGTCTATGATAAACAATTAATAGCAGTACATACGACAAACTGTAGTTTCCTACAAATTAAGTACAGAGTCAGTTGTAGACTAGATTCCAATCTAAAAACAAATTCAATGCGGTGCTTTCAAACTTATGCTCATCACGTTGTGGTCAGCACATCAGATCTAGATGTCTTCGCATGAAAGTTTATCTGTGTTGGTAGAATACATTATAGAAGAATTGCTAACACTTAACTTCCAACACTGAATTTACTACAGGGACTTACCCCTCTAAATTAGAATCCTACTAGTAGACTCAGAACAGGATTTATTCGCGCGAGGAGTGAAAGAGGCAGTGTACATTAGAGCCCACCGGCCCACACTCAACAGAGACTCGGGGCGACATAGACTCTCTGATACTTATGTCCCCCTTCTGTAAAAGTGGTGTGTTCCTGACATCACTGCTGGAGATAGAAAGCGTCATTCTGTGAACAAGGTCGACGGAGATTGACCGAAAAGTTAGAGGGGTAAGTCCCTATAGTTTAATTCAGTGCTGGAAGTAAAGTGTTAGCAATTTTTCTATAATAGATCTAGATGTCCTTATATAAGTCCTTGTTTGGTGTGCCCTTCCAGAGAGGAGGCCAGGACGCTTTCACAGACGGACGGTCCTTCACCTGGGGATCCAGAAAGATAACACAGTCAAACCCATAGATGACAAGAAAGACGTGAACAGAAGATGACAGTTTCCATCATCATCATCATCATTAGTCATCCTCTGAGGTGCAGCAAGTGAAGTTTGACTTCCAGAACAGTGTGAGAAGTTCCAGGCCATCCAGAGCAGTTTCTGACTCAATATGTTTCTTCAAAGTTACCCTTGGGCGACCAACACGTTTCTTAGAGAAAACAGGTGTCCATAACAAGAAGTTGCACAACCACAGACGAGATACTTAATACCTTGGGCGACCAACACGTTTCTTAGAGAAAACAGGTGTCCATAACAAGAAGTTGCACAACCACAGACGAGATACTTAATACTAAACCTTAATGGCCCAAAACAACAAAAACCTTACCAGGTCGTAGTACTTGGTCAGATGAGGGTACTGGCTCAAATTGAACCCCATGCGTACGATGATTGCGATAAAAGGGAATATGCACGCATCCGCCAAGGTGAAGTCCTTCCCAGCAATGTACGAACCATCGCCCAGCTGTAGTAACGGAAATAAACCAAACATCACGAATAGTTAACTTGAAAGTTCATCTGTGTTGGTAGAAGTCATTATTGAACTTAGTTAAACTGTAATTTCCAAACATCACGAATAATTAACTTGAAAGTTCATCCGCGTTGGTAGAAGTCATTATTGAACTTAGTTAAACTGTAATTTCCAACACAAATCCAAATTTTCGACTGAACAGCATCAGTCTTTTTTCAAGGAATCAACAATCCACGCTGTC
>NC_049990.1:16526668-16551741 GCF_000003815.2 Branchiostoma floridae | reverse complement strand
CCCGCTTTTACGTTGCTTGTCAAGTTTATAGGAAGTTGTATATGTTGCAACATGTATATATATATATATATATATATATATATATATATATATATATATATATTATATATATATATATATATATTTTTTTTTTTCATGTAGATCACTCCTGGTGTAACCTTAAACTTTTGTTGCCTGCTGTAAACTTTGAACAATGATAACTGTTACATCTTTTTATTGAAAAAACATATTATGAGTGATCACCTTGGCCAGGTACCCTTCCCACATCTGTAGCTCCTCGTGACACGCCTTCTTCTTCTCCTCAAACATCGCCTATCAATGATAACAGAAGTATTACGGTAATTTCGTGTGATACGCTTGTTGATATTTTATCCGTCTAAGGAAAATCGTTGAAGAGGTTCATCAGTCACGTATGAATACAGTTAATCCAAATTTACTTCGAGCAATGACTGTTTTTAAAGGTAAGGTACATACCATACAATTTTCGATGTCTGACAGCACATCTTGATCACGGAGAATGACCTAGTCTCTATCTCGCGAGAGATCACGAGACTAGGTGTAACGAACATAACGAACACACGAACACCAAATGTGTCCCCTTACCAATTTTGTGGTCAGACATTAAAAACCACAAAAACCCACCCATACCTAGGTGTTGCGTTAACAACTGGGCTGAAGTGGGGTGTCCATGTTAACAAAATAACAACCAAGGCTAAACAGACATTGGGAATAATCAAACGCAACTTGTGGGCATGCCCAACCAAGGTAAAATCACTTGCATACACGTCACTGGTAAGACATAATCTTGAATATGCTGCAACAGTATGGGATTCGTATACAAAGGAAGACAAAGATAGACGGGAAAGGATGCAGAACCAAGCTGCCCGATTCTGCACAAACAACTATAATAGGGATTGTAGTGTTACCAAAATGAAAACAGATTTGCAGTGGATGTCACTTGAAGATATAAGGAAAATGTCCAGACTTTCCATGATGTACAAAATGACCAACAAACTGGTGGACGTACCAACTGATAAGTATCTAATACCAACTCAAAAAAGAACAAGAAACAGTCATGCCTTCAAATACAAGAGTTACCAACCTAGGATTGATGTGTTCAACATTCGTACTTTCCACAGAACTATCGTAGAGTGGAATTTGTTATCACCAAGTACAGTAGGGGCATCTTCTCTGGGTAGTTTTAAAGAACGCTTGCAGATAGATGTGCAAAAGTTAGGTGTGCCGCGTGCCTGCGAAGCTGGTGTGTTACGCCGAACGGCGGTTGTACCGGCTATATAGATACAGATATAGATTAACTTTACTTCCCCAAGTGGGCGTGACCTAACGTTTATCATTCACAAACGCAGAGCCTCGCCCACAGCCATCACAAGGTAGCAGAACACAGTTTTCGGCCTATGAGGATTTCTATAGTTTTATATATACACGAAAAAGAAAACTTTCAGAATCCAATCATACAGTCTCGACACTTCCCTTGGTCACGCAGCACAGGTTATATCTGGCTGCCTCTCAAATAGGGATTTCTACCTCTCCTTCAACAAGTTTATCCGTAACGCTAGATCACCTTTATCCGTATGGTAACCTAAATCCGTTGTTTTTAAAAACAGGGTATTTAGGGCTATCGAGTCAGCGACAGTGGTTTCAAACTGCCATATTTTGAAAATACACATTTGTTGCCACAGTCCGTCGACTTGATGTCCCTAGGTAACATGCTTTCAAAAACAACGGATATAGGTTACCCTGCGGATAAAGGTGAAGTACCGTTACTACTTTATGTATCCGCGCCATAGACCCCCGGGGTCGCGCATAAATACTGTGTTCTGCTACCACAATACTGTAAATGCATTAAAGTTCGCGGGGATTTAATTTCGCGGTAACACCATAGACTGCAGTCTAATACCATCATAGAAAAATGTTCGCGGTGGTTTTCAGTTCGCGGTGAAGTGGTCACCGCGAAAACCGCGAACATTAATCCACCGCGAACATTTCTGCATTTACATACGCTGGAGAGACTCTGATAATCTGGGCTGAGGTTTTCACTTTTGTGGGCGTGGCCTCTAACCAGCTGTCAGCAAATTAGCGAATCGCCTAAATATTTCTTTAGGTAAAGTCGATTGGTTGACAGATGGCCCACAAAAGTTGAAACCTCAGCCCGGCTTAGGCTCCCGAAAGCTGCCCGGTCGGGCCCCTGTTTGGAAATGTGACCTAAGCCTTAGCAGAATTTTCCCCATGGTATATTGTATATGTGCGGGCGAGGCTCTGCGCAGGGGAATGGCGTATACATACCTCCGTCCTATCCTCGGGTTTAGTCAAGTGAAAGTACCAAAAAAAGGCATATATGGTCTTCTCCCGGATGTTCTGTGATTCCACCGCCCTCTGCAACACCAAGGCATGCTGGGCAGGGTCGTCAGGCAGAAGTTTGGTCCCCTGGCCCTTAAAAGTGTTCTGTGGTACGAATACAGACAACAAAGTAATATTACACTCTAGGCTAAGTTGGAGTTCATCAAATCACTAGTGAAATTCAAACTAGTGTTGTCCTTGAGGTTCATGATTGATGATTATGTGGAAGGGAATTTTCTTACGTTGATGTTTAAAGTTTGACTGTGAATTTGCAGTTTTGCACCAACCTACCTCCAGATACAGGCAGATCGAAAGTGACTCGTTGACGATGACGTTTCCATGCTTGAAGGCGGGCACCTGAGTAAGGGAATGTGTACAACTTTCTGTAAACATTTTTTGCTTCTTTTTGCAAGTAAAACAGCATGAGTTCTTTCAGATAAATGTCGACTTCATAAGCGTAAGAAGAGGCAAATGTCTGCAGAGGACGGCTTGAGTTGAATAGGTACAATTTCGGAGAAAACAGGACAGAAAGTACCATAACCTTTACCCCACAACCTCCTATCTTTTCTAACCTGCTTCATTTTGATTTGTCGTAGTTTTATGTAGTGAATTGAATCATACAACTGGTAGCCCGAGCGGCTGTTTTATATTGTTATCGTTTTGACGTAATATGACGTAATTGTGGCGCCATAATGTCATATTTGGGCAAAAACCGCCTACATAAGGAATTTCCGCTGTACTTAAAGGTATTTAACACAACGTTGACTATGAAGGGTACCTTATTGGTATGACGCCTATATGACGTCAGAAAAAGACCTCATTTGTCCGCCATCTTGGATCGACAAGTCTGAATTTTCTTAGATACGTTTTTTTAGCATATAACCCCAAAACCCAATAGAAGTGGAATAAAAAGGTTCAAATGAATGTGTTTTGTCAAAAAAAAGATTTTGACGGAATTTGAGTAAAAATAACATGTTTTCATCGTTGCTAAAAACATTCTCCGACATCTTGGACTTTGACCCTTGACGTCATCAAATTAGCTTAAGTTCTGAATATTTGATTATAAATGTAACTTGAGATTACATAGGATGTCAATGATGAAATCTCATTATTTAAACTAAAATTAGTTAATTTGGTAAAACTCAACATTTCGCAGAGTTGTTGCCAACAATATTCTAAGAAAAGTCGCCAAGTTTCGTAGTCCTAGCACAGTTATACGACGTCAAAGTCGGCGCAGGCACTTTTAGCTCTCCCCAACTCCGTCTAAATAGGGTTAACAAAGAAGGCGCTGTTGTTCTCCAAGGAAGAAAAAACAATATGTCACAAACGGAAATTGTGCCTTACCTACGGTATGACGGAGTGAAAATAATAATGGCAGTCCGCTGAGTCTTTGTCAACAGCACAGATTGCTTTAGTCAAGGAGCTTTGATAAAAGCTCCTTGCTTTAGTTAATCATTAACAGTATATCGTGCACCTCGTACGCTGTACCTCGTCCACCAGTCGCATCCAGACCTTGCGGTTAATACGTTAGTCCCCTTTTAAAAAGTGAGACAATTATCACAGGTGATATAGCTATAACTTAGTATATTAAAGCAAAGTGTATGTTCATTGTAGCACCTGCCCAGCTAGACGGTATCACATATCTTGTTTACACAAGGGTCAAGATGGCTCACGCCACACAACTTATCCTTTCAGGACACCATGGACCAACAGCAGAATGCATGGCGACTCTTGGAAGGACTTGAGTTTGCTATGAACTCTTTATCACGGAGGTAAATGTTACGAATATAGGTTAAACGTACACACCTGTCCGCGAGGGTTGATCTTCAACACTTCGTCCGATTTGTGCTCCTTGTTTTCGAAGGAGATGAGTTTGCTGGTGTAGTCTGACAGCCCCTTTTCCTCCAGACAGATCATGACACGCCAACAGGGGCCGCTACCAGAGCCCCAGTACAGGACCATGTCAGACGCCATGGTTAGAAAATGCAGACGGAATTTTCGTCACAGAAAGGCGGGTGTGTTTGCGTGTAAACGACTCTCCATGACAGGAACACGTGACCAAGAGCAAAGTTTGTATTCCAGTCTAGGGGTCAACGTCTGCTAGAGCAATATATGCTACTCCTCACGGCAAAAAAAAAATGCCAGGGGACCGACCATTGTATTACCTTTTCTTCTGGTCACGAGCTTCCCACAGATGAGTACTCATGACCATACTCTGTGTGTTTTGTAATCTGTTGTCACTTTCCTTACTGCACCACCTCACCTGATTTTATAATGAAGGCAACTTTTTTCGGCCATTTTTTAAAAAATTCCCATACTCGCATCAGTTCCCAAAATCAACATGACCTAATAGTGATGAATGAATAGTCAGGCATACTAACAAACTCTTTTTTTAATTTGTACTGTTTATATGTGTTTGTCAGCAGGGCTAGCCCTTTGTAATAGCCATAGGCTAGTTGGGCAGCCCTGGCTGTGTGTTCGGTGCAGCCAAACCAATAAATAAATAAACCCCTCATGAACAAAGACTATGCAAACATTGTAATTTAGATAATAGAGGACGAACGCCATTTTGTAGTAGAGTGTCCATTGTATACCGTAGAGAGAAATGAACTGTATTTATAAGGTTATACAAAACCAATTTCCTTATTTCATACACCTAAGCTCTGTAGAAAAATTCATATTCCTAATGCAACTAGACAAACCATCGATCATAAAAAATATGTGCTCTTTTATCTCCACTATAACAGAAAAGCGAGGAGAAGTTGAATTTATCCAGCAATAGTCTCATTTTGTATCTGTGAACTGTATCTTTTCAACATGTCTTGTTGTGACCTGTACTTAGCCCGGTGTGGCAAACATGTGCAATAAAGGTCTTCATTCATTCATTCATTCATTCATTCACTATTAATGTAATTATACGCTGTTGGTCTATAGCAGTACCTGTAATGTACCCGTATGGTATACCGTAATTGATAAGAAAATTACAATGTACACGTATATCCATCCCAAAAAGCGTTAAAATTGACCTTTGTTGTGGTCTTGCTCTATGTTTTCGATATGTATGAAGTAGATCTGTATCCATGTGCCCTTTCTGTTACATGGTATCACGTTTGTGGAGTCCTGGTAACCCCCATGTAGAGCCTTCTTTACAGAGTCATGGAGTATCTAGGAACAGGTACCGGTTTAATAACTGTTACATTAGAAAGCAACAGTAAAAATCTGTAAAATCAGCATAATTCATTTCATAGTAGATCCATCCCGAAATTCCCCATATGGAGCCCAAATTGAGATTGTCAATCAATCATGATATTTTTACAATTATGCATGCTTCACAAACAACTACACAAATACTTGCCATGATTTACCCTCATAGTGTCATGTAACCACCCTATTTACTATAGCCCAATACCTGAAAAATCCCGACAAAGACCCCTCTCTCACGGCTCGCGAGACGGGGATGCGCCAGGTCTCCCGTCCGGGTGAATGATGTAAATCGCCATTTGGCTGATACGAGACAGAGGTTCGCAAGGTCTCCATCCGGGTGATTTGAAGTGAATCACCAACTCCCGACAGAAGGAATTGCACCAACACACACCGCACCATCGCACGTGTGGGGGTTCTTTAACGTGCATGGGGTGTGGCTGTCCCCATACACGGGACCTCCATTTAACGTCCTATTCGAGGGACGGCCCTAGCCGAAGCTAGGTACTCATTTTCATCTGAGTAAAGTGAGGAAAGCCGTGTAAAGTGCCTTTCCCAAGGGCACAAGGTTGGTAACAAGGCAGTCGAATACCACTGTGCTACGCGGTCCCACTATATAGAAATACAAATTAAACTTATATTCGAACCTTTATCAGATTTATCAGGATAGCCATCAACATTTCAGTAATTTTCAGCTATGAATTGTTGGATTCTAGAGGGTCTCTGAGGGGGGTCTCAGAATTCCATAACGAAAAATAGCTGGAGAGTTGGCTGCAAGGCTAGATGGCCTTGGTTCCACATACCTATCACACATACAAAGTATGAGCCGATTTGGCGACCCCCATCTTCCGGGCCCCTGTCTGGTTTTGCCTGGTTTTCTCGTGCAATGACTCTTACGTTAGTACAACGTTAAGTGACGTGGTTGAAATCAAAGTAGAGTGTTCAGCTTCTAGAGTACGAGAAGCAAATATATTATGGTTAACTAGGAGATAATTGAGAACAAAAAAGTTTGACTTTGTTGGCGTTTAATACAGGACGTCTATTAAAAGGACGCCCAGTGGTGGTCCACGGTCCACTGCAGTCGACTTATCCCTACATAAATGCTGTGCCATGTGACCTAAATTCTTACCTTAACATTCCAATTCATACGATCTGAAAGCCTGCCTATTCGCTTACTATGTAGGACAGTTTTGCCTCAGTGGCTATAGGATGAAAACTTGGTTAAGATTTGTTTTTTTTTTCGCCTGGATACCTCAAATGAATGTGTAGTGCTTGAAGGGTCTGAAAGAACTCACTGAGCGTTATGATATAATGAAGAAAATTACGTTCATAAAAGGATGGCATGAAACAAAACTGGTTAGCTTTACCCGTCACGAGATGTTCACGTGATGATGATGCAGTGATAAAGAGGGATACCTGTTTATTAGACGCTGTGCCAGTCAACAAGACAGTCACAAGTTCGGAAGATCAGTTTGGTCAAGTTTTAAAAAGAGCGGCGAAGCAGCTAAGAAAAGGTAAAGAAAATTAATTAATTCGAAGGGGGGTATTGTACAGAATCGTAAGTGGGAGAAGAGGGGTATGTGGAACAGTTTTAAAGGGGGGGGGGGAAACTGAGTAAGCCTATGAGGATTTGCATCATGTTAAGTGAACGTAGCGTGACTTGACGCGGTGAAAATCATAGTGTGGCGGGTGCTCTAGATTAGTACGAAAAACGAATATGTTTGAGTTAAGGTAAACTAGGAGATAATTGGGGCCAAAGAGGTGACTTTACTGCCGTTTGAACACTCTATCTTTTATAAATGTGATGCGGTGTAGGTCCACGGTCCACTGCAGTCGACTCATCCGTACATAAATTCTGTGTCCTGTGGGGTTCGCGGATGAATACCGTGTCCTACGGCCTTAAGATTCTTGACTTAACGCCTTCCGTCGCTCCAAATGGCTGTGGTGTAGTGGATAAATGTAGGCAAGAGCTTTGCAGTTTCAAATCTATTTGCCGAAAATGTTAACATCGCTACGCTCAGTTGCAGGTGGAGGCTTTCGTTGCGTTTGGAGGTCTCGACCGATTCTAAAACTCTTCTGACTACAACTCCTTATCAGATAGTGGTTCAATAGGGACACAGAAAAGGGTAACTCTTTTATACACGTCGTTGTTGTCTTTATTTGCATATTTTTGGAGTAGTGTCTACAGATGTTTCGGTCAGTGTGCGCCAATGTTTGGGCAGCCCAAGGCAGCAACGCTTTCATGCACGCTAATCACGTTTTTTTCACCGTAGTGGACTCTTTCTTCTTTTGTTCGAGAATTTTGCACATCATTACGAGCAAAACATCTCACTCAACCTGACGTTGTTGGGGTTTGGAGGTGTATTGTATCGCCTTCTGGTAGTATTTTGCCTATTTTGCATGAGATATTATAGATGAGAAATATGAAAAACCAATGCGTTTGGACTTAGGGTATAATGACTTATATAATATGAGTGAAAATCCAAAAATGTTTTTTCATTTGTTGGAGTTTGAGGCACTCTTTTAACATAAAAGTCTTGCATGAATGCTTCTCCTAATGGTGTAATTTCTGATCAAGACGCAGGCGATAGACTCCGGAGACCGCGGACAAAAAGTCTGTCCTGCGGCCTTAATTATTGTCTTAACGCCTTCAACCGCTGCAAACATTTAAGTGGATATATCATATTTCGGTAAGATAGCTGTGGACAAGATAGCTTGACATATTCACATTGCTATAACCGGTCTTTCGTGGAAGCCCTGACTGCCTTTGTTCCATTTTCTTACGACTACATTTTTGTATCACTATCAGATTTCTCTTCAATATGGACACAGGGAGCTTTTAAAAAGTCGCTGGTGTCTGTGTCTGTATGTGTCTTTGAGACAGCCCCAGGAAGCTACATTCCCAGAAAGTAGTTATCTCAGTTTGATGTGCATCTCGCTCAACAGTTTCAACACTAGCATACACTAGTTTTCGTCAGTATATCAGAATACAGATATTGAATAAAAAGTTGATAAAGTCCTTGATTGCGAATTATGAATTTTATGGCTTTATTTGAATAGGGAGCATTCGCTGTAATCTTTGAAACATTGCTTTAATACTGTTGTTAGAGTAGAATAAGATGAGACGTGCACTCTGTGGTTGCCTGGTCAGAACTGATTGTGGACAGACTTGGGGTCTGTCCCTTTATTGAACTCTTATTAGAACCATATGTGAGGTGGCCCTGTCATAGCTAGGACCACCTATGGACAGTATTATAGATCTTCCTGTTATCCCACATTGCGACATCCATATGTGTTTCCAAGACTCTTCCCCCCTTACAACAGGTGTCGCCCTCGACACCTTTAAAGTCGTGCGTAAAACGTTACGTTACAATACATTTATTACATGTTTAAAATATAGAGGTCAAATGTAAACAGATGAGGTAGCATATAGATCATAATCTGGTACGGGTGTGACAGGTAATTAGCTTCTTCCTGGCAATGATGTTTCACAGACGGACTGCTGCTGTGATAATGGACTCATAATGGGCGTTGGCTGTTACAGGCGCCTGTACTTCAATCGCACAAACATAGAAACAACAAACAAGCAAAAACAATAGGCTTCATACTGGCACAGCGGCCAAGAAACAACAATACTCCCTAGCAGTACTCAGTCTTCCAGGCAGTCACACAGCTACAGTGCGCACGTGGCCGGGCATACAGACATGAGAATAGTCGTCCCGTAGGCTTAACTATCTACTAAAGCAAGCATCGTACAACAGATGGATCTTCCTAGGAGAGACGTCCCGCAGGCATCGGCTCTCCATAGGCAAGCATCACACAGTCAACACACAAAATACAGCACAACATAAGTTCAGGAGGCGCAAGACGTTACCCGTAGGCGTACGGTCAAGGCATAGAGAACGCTACTAGCTAACTTAGAACATATACAATACATTTGTGCGACCGTACCTTGCTAGCCTAGAATAAAACCAAAAGAAGAGTTCGTGGGTCTTTGTACGCAGTTCAGTGGCATTCCAGGGGCAAGATCGTTCGAGGCACAGCTGAGTTCAGTTCACGCCGGCGGTCATACTTGGAAGTTCATTGCTGTGTCACGGGCCAGTTGTGGTCGAGATGGGCAGCGACGAGTCCTTGGTGCGAAGCTACGGGGCCGGGTCGGGCAGGCACGGCGGGCCGGGTCGGGCAGACGGCGGCGTGGTCTGCAGGACAGCGCTGACACGTGGCCGGCTGCGGACGGCTTCGGGATGGCGTCTTTTCGGGCTTCAGTGACGACGAGCGGAGGCGGCACAATGGAAGATGAGGTCTGGCGGCAGGCTGTGTAAGAGAACGGCATGGAAACACATCGGACAGCTGGGTCTGTAGTCTACGTCTACGGCGGTAGCAGGCAGGCTGGCTAAACGGACGGCGTGGTGGCACGTCGGGGCGAGGTCGGTCAGCGACGTGGCACAGTGGCGGGTCGGGCATCATAGCACGGGCGGTGTTCGCTCGGGCGGCTGGTGGTCTCGGTCCCCGGGCGATTCGGGCGGCATGGTAGCGGGCCGCGGATGGCGTTAGGACGGGGTCCGGCCGCTCGAAAACGGCAACCCAGAAGCTGCCACCAGTGTTAGAGTAGAATAAGATGAGACGTGCACTCTGTGGTTGCCTGGTCAGAACTGATTGTGGACAGACTAGGGGTCTGTCCCTTTATTGAACTCTTATTAGAACCATATGTGAGGTGGCCCTGTCATAGCTAGGACCACCTATGGACAGTATTATAGATCTTCCTGTTATCCCACATTGCGACATCCATATGTGTTTCCAAGACTGTCTTAGATGCTTCGTGATTAAGTTCTTCATTGTTTTTCCACTACCTGATATCAAATCGGGTACAAGGAGAAGAATAAGGCTGAGACAGATGAAGGCAGCACCCCTGACAGCCGTCTCTTCCAGGGTGTCGCTGAACGTCGTAAGGCCCTGTAAAATCCTCTCGACACTGGTACTGTTATAGAATGTCTGGGATTGAATGAGCAGAATTGGTCTTGACACCTAACGTGGGATCACTGAATTACACCCCCATGAAACCTCTTTTTACCTGGTAATTTCTGCCGTACGCGTTGAAAATTTTACCTTACCCGGTAATTCAAGTCGTGCCCGTTAATTTTAAAAGTCTCGCCATACACGGTAGTTTCACCGTACTCAATGTCAGTCACCGCTCGGCAACAGGACAGTTTTTGCCTCAGTGGCTATAGAATAAAATCATGGTTAAAAATTGTGTTTCGACTGGATAACTCACTTGAAGAATGGGTAGTGCTTGAAGGGCCTGAAAGAAGTCAATGAGCGTAATGATATTATGAAGAAAATTACGTTTACAGAAGGATGACATGTAACAGAACAGGTTAGATTTATCCTGGCATCATGACACAACGTAAAGTGACGCGGTTGAAATTTAAGTAGAGTGCTCAGCCGCTAGAAAGTACCAGAAACGAATATATTATTGTTATGTAGGAGATAACTGAGATCAAAAAGTGTGACTTTGTTGGCGTTTAATACAGGACGTCTTTTAAAAGGACGCCCAGTGGTGGTCCACGGTCCACTGCAGTCGACTTATCCCTACATAAATGCTGTGCCATGTGACCTAAATTCTTACCTGAACATTCCAATTCATACGATCTGAAAGCCTGCCTATTCGCTTACCATGTAGGACAGTTTTGCCTCAGTGGCTATAGGATGAAAACTTGGTTAGGATTTGTTGTGGATAACTCAAACGAATGTGTAGTGCTTGAAGGGTCTGAAAGAACTCACTGAGCGTGATGATATAATGAAGAAAATTACGTTTATAAAAGGATGGCATGAAACAAAACTGGTTAGCTTTACCCGTCACGAGATGTTCACGTGATGATGATGCAGTGATAAAGAGAGACACCTGTTTATTCGAATCTGTGCCAGTCAACAAGACAGTCACAAGTTCGGAAGATCAGTGTGGTCAAGTTTTAAAAAGAGCGGCGAAGAAGCTAAGAAAAGGTAACGAATAGTAATTAATTCGAAGGGATTATTGTACAGAATTAAGTGGGAGAAGAGGGGTATGTGGAACAGTTTTAAGGGGGGGGAACTGAGTAAGCCTATGAGGATTTGCATCATGTTAAGTGAACGTAGCGTGACTTGACGCGGTGGAAATCATAGAGTAGTGGGTTCTCGAGATTAGTACGAAAAACGAATATGTTTGAGTTAAGGTAAACTAGGAGATAATTGGGGACAAAAAGGTGATTTTATTGCCCTTTGAACACTCTATCTTTTAAATGTCGTTCAGTGTAGGTCCACGGTCCACTGCATTCGACTTATCCATACATAAATGTTGTACCTTGTGACCTAAATTCTTACCTTAACATTCCAATTCATACGATCTGAAAGTTTGCCTATTCCTTTACTATGTAAGACAGTTTTTGCCTCAGTGGCTATAGGATGAAAACTTGGTAAAACATTGTGTTTCGACTGGATAACTCAAACGAATGGGTAGTGCTTGAAGGGCCTGAAAGAACTCATTGAGCGTAATGACAAAATGAAGAGAATTACGTTTACAAAAGGATGGCATGTAACAGGACCGGTTAGATTCACCCGTCATGTGATGTTCACGTGATGATGGTGTAGCGATAAAGTGAGACACCTGTTTATTCGACTCTGTGCCAGTCAATAAGACAGTCGCAAGTTCGGAAGAGCAGCTTGGTCAAGTTTTGAAAGAACGGCGAAGCAGCTAAAAAAGGTAACGAAAAGTAATCTCCAAGGGAGTGGAAGCTAAGTATAAAGAATGGGTTAGAGGATCCCTTTTAAATGGCGCCCAGTTGGGGCCATGGTCCACTGCATCCACTTATCCCAACATAAATGCTGTACCATGTGACCTAAATTCTTATCTTAACATTCCAATTCATACGATCTGAAAACCTGCTTATTCGCTTACTATGTAGGACAGTTTTTGCCTCAGAAGGTATAGGATGAAAACTTGGTTAAACATTGTGTTTCAACTGGATAACTCAAAAGAATGGGTAGTACTTAAAAAGGCCTGAGCGAACTTAATGAGTTTAATGACCAAACGAAGAAAATTGCGTTCACAAAAGGATGGCAGCTAACTAGAACCGGCTAGCTAGATTTACCCGTCACGTGATGTTCACGTGATGATGACGTAGTGATAAAGACAGATACCTGTTTATTCGACGCTGTGCCAGTCAACAAGACAGTCACAAGTTCGGAAGATCAGTTTGGTCAAGTTTTAAAAAGAGCGGCGAAGAAGCTAAGAAAAGGTAAAGAAAAGTACTTAATTCGAAGGGGTATTGTACAGAATTAAGTGGGAGAAGAGGGGTATGTTGAACAGTTTTAGGGGGGGGGGGAGAACTGAGTAAGCCTATGAGGATTTGCATCATGTTAAGTGAACGTAGCGTGACTTGACGCGGTGAAAATCATAGTGTGGCGGGTGCTCTAGATTAGTACGAAAAACGAATATGTTTGAGTTAAGGTAAACTAGGACATAATTGGGGCCAAAGAGGTGACTTTACTGTCGTTTGAACACTCTATCTTTTATAAATGTGATGCAGTGTAGGTCCACGGTCCACTGCAGTCGACTCATCGGTACATAAATTCTGTGTCCTGTGGGGTTCGCGGATGAATACCGTGTCCTACGGCCTAAAAATTCTTGACTTAACGCCTTCCGTCGCTCCAAATAGCTGTGGTGTAGTGGATAAATGTAGGCAAGGGAGCTTTGCAGTTTCAAATCTATTTGCCGAAAATGTTAACATCGCTACGCTCAGTTGCAGGTGGAGGCTTTCGTTGCGTTTGGAGGTCTCGACCGATTCTAAAACTCTTCTGACTACAACTCCTTATCAGATAGCGGTTCAATAGGGGCACAGAAAAGGGCAACTCTTTTATACACGTCGTTGTTGTCTTTTTTTGCATATTTTTGGAGTAGTGTCTACAGATGTTTCGGTCAGTGTGTGCCAATGTTTGAGCAGCCCAAGGCAGCAACGCTTTCATGCACGCTAATCACGTTTTTTTTCACCGTAGTGGACTCTTTCTTCTTTTGTTCGAGAATTTTGCACATCATTACGAGCAAAACATCTCACTCAACCTGAAGTTGTTGGGATTTGGAGGTGTATTGTATCGCCTTCTGGTAGTATTTTGCCTATTTTGCATGAGATATTATAGATGAGAAATATGGAAAAGTAATGCGTTTGGACTTAGGGTATAATGACTTATATAATATGAGTGAAAATCCAAAAATATTGTTTCATTTGTTGCAGTTTGAGGCACTCTTTTAACTTAAAAGTCTTGCACGAATGCTTTTCCTAATGGTGTAATTTCTGATCAAGACGCAGCCGATAGACTCAGAGATTGTGGACAAAAACTCTGTCCTGCGGCCTTAATTATTGTCTTAACGCCTTTTATCTCTGCAAACATTTAAGTGGATATATCATATTTCGGTAAGATAGCTGTGGACAAGATAGCTTGACATATTCACATTGCTATAACCGGTCGTTCGTGGAAGCCCTGGTTGCCTTTGTTCCATTTTCTTACGACTACAGTTTTTAATCAGATTTTTGTACAATATGGACATAGGGAGCTTTTCAAAAGTCGCTGGTGTCTGTGTCTGTATGTGTCTTTGAGACAGCCCCAGGCAGCTACATTCCCAGGAAGCAGTCATCTTAGTTTGATGTGCATCTCGCTCAACAGTTTCAACACTAGCATACACTAGTTTTCTTCAGCATATCAGAATACAGATATTGAATAAAAAGTTGATAAAGTCCTTGATTGCGAATTATGAATTTTATGGCTTTATGTGAATAGGGAGCATTCGCTGTCAACTTTGAAACATTGCTTTAATGCTGTCTTAGATGCTTCGTGATTCAGTTCTTCATTGTTTTTCCACTACCTGACATCAAATCGGGTACAAGGAGAAGAATAAGGCTGAGACAGATGAAGGCAGCACCCCTGACAGCCGTCTCTTCCAGGGTGTCGCTGAACGTCGTAAGGCCCTGTAAAATCCTCTCGACACTGGTACTGTTATAGAATGTCTGGGATTGAATGAGCAGAATTGGTCTTGACACCTAACGTGGGATCACTGAATTACACCCCCATGAAACCTCTTTTTACCTGGTAATTTCTGCCGTACGCGTTGAAAATTTTACCTTACCCGGTAATTCAAGTCGTGCCCGTTAATCTAAAAAGTCTCGCCATACACGGTAGTTTCACCGTACTCAATGTCAGTCACCGCTCGGCAACAGGACAGTTTTTGCCTCAGTGGCTATAGAATAAAATCATGGTTAAAAATTGTGTTTCGACTGGATAACTCACTTGAAGAATGGGTAGTGCTTGAAGGGCCTGAAAGAAGTCAATGAGCGTAATGATATCATGAAGAAAATTACGTTTACAGAAGGATGATGTAACAGAACAGGTTAGATTTATCCTGGCATCATGACACAACGTAAAGTGACGCGGTTGAAATTTAAGTAGAGTGCTCAGCCGCTAGAAAGTACCAGAAACGAATATATTATCGATATGTAGGAGATAACTGAGATCAAAAAGTGTGACTTTGTTGGCGTTTAATACAGGACGTCTTTTAAAAGGACGCCCAGTGGTGGTCCACGGTCCACTGCAGTCGACTTATCCCTACATAAATGCTGTGCCATGTGACCTAAATTCTTACCTTAACATTCCAATTCATACGATCTGAAAGCCTGCCTATTCGCTTACTATGTAGGACAGTTTTGCCTCAGTGGCTATAGGATGAAAACTTGGTTAAGATTTGTTGTTTTTTTCGCCTGGATAACTCAAATGAATGGGTAGTGCTTGAAGGGTCTGAAAGAAGTCACTGAGCGTGATGATATAATGAAGAAAATTACGTTTATAAAAGGATGGCATGAAACAAAACTGGTTAGCTTTACCCGTCACGTGATGTTCACGTGATGATGACGTAGTGATAAAGACAGATACCTGTTTATTCTACGCTGTGCCAGTCAACAAGACAGTCACAAGTTCGGAAGATCAGTTTGGTTAAGTTTAAGAAGAGCGGCGAAGAAACTAAGAAAAGGTAAAGAATTGTAATTAATTCGATGGGGGGGGGTGTGTGTGTACAGAATTAAGCAGGAGAAGAGGGGTATGTTGAACAGTTTTAAGGGGGGGCAGTGTAAGCCTATGAAGATTTGCATCATGTTAAGTGAACGTAGCGTGACTTGATGCGGTGGAAATCATAGTATGGCGGTTGCTCTAGATTAGTACGAAAAACGATAATGTTTGAGTTAAGGTAAACTAGGACATAATTGGGGCCAAAGAGGTGACTTAACTGCCGTTTGAACACTCTATCTTTTATAAATGTGATGCGGTGTAGGTCCACGGTCCACTGCAGTCGACTCATCCGTACATAAATTCTGTGTCCTGTGGGGTTCGCGGATGAATAACGTGTCCTACGGCCTTAAGATTTTTGACTTAACGCCTTCCGTCGCTCCAAATAGCTGTGGTGTAGTGGATAAATGTAGGCAAGGGAGCTTTGCAGTTTCAAATCTATTTGCCGAAAATGTTAACATCGCTACGCTCAGTTGCAGGTGGAGGCTTTCGTTGCGTTTGGAGGTCTCGACCGATTCTAAAACTCTTCTGACTACAACTCCTTATCAGATAGTGGTTCAATAGGGACACAGAAAAGGGTAACTCTTTTATACACGTCGTTGTTGTCTTTATTTGCATATTTTTGGAGTAGTGTCTACAGATGTTTCGGTCAGTGTGTGCCAATGTTTGGGCAGCCCAAGGCAGCAATCCTTTCATGCACGCTAATCACGTTTTTTTCACCGTAGTGGACTCTTTCTTCTTTTGTTCGAGAATTTTGCACATCATTACGAGCAAAACATCTCACTCAACCTGAAATTGTTGGGGTTTGGAGGTGTATTGTGTCGCCTTCTGGTAGTATTTTGCCTATTTTGCATGAGATATTATAGATGAGAAATATGAAAAACTAATGCGTTTGGACTTAGGGTATAATGACTTATATAATATGAGTGAAAATCCAAAAATATTGTTTCATTTGTTGGAGTTTGAGGCACTCTTTTAACCTAAAAGTCTTGCATGAATGCTTCTCCTAATGGTGTAATTTCTGATCAAGACGCAGGCGATAGACTCCGGAGACCGCGGACAAAAAGTCTGTCCTGCGGCCTTAATTATTGTCTTAACGCCTTCAACCGCTGCAGACATTTAAGTGGATATATCATATTTCGGTAAGATATTTGTTTACAAAAGGATGGCATGTAACAGAACTGATTCACTCGTCACCTGATGTTCATGTGATGATGGTGTAGCGATAAAGAGAGACACCTGTTTATTCGACTCTGTGCCAGTCAATAAGACAGTCGCTAGTTCGGAAGAGCAGCTTGGTCAAGTTTTGAAAGAACGGCGAAGCAGCTACGAAAAGGTAACGAAAAATAACCTCCAAGGGAGTGGAAGCTAAGTATAAAGAATGGGTTAGAGGATCTCTTTTAAATGGCGCCCAGTGGGGGGCCATGGTCCACTACATTCACTCATCCCAATATAAATGCTGTGCCTTCTGAACTAAATTCTTACCTGAACATTCCAATTCATACGATCTGAAAGCCTGCCTATTCGCTTACTACGTAGGACAGTTTTTGCCTCAGTGGCTATAGGATGAATACTTGGTTAAAAATTGTGTTTCGACTGGATAAATCTGAAGAATGGGTAGTGCTTGAAGGGCCTGAAAGAAGTCAATGAGCGTAATGATATCATGAAGAAAATTACGTTACAAAAGGATGGCCTGTAACAGAACAGGTTAGATTTATCCTGGCATCATGACACAACGTAAAGTGACGCGGTTGAAATTTAAGTAGAGTGCTCAGCCGCTAGAAAGTACCAGAAACGAATATATTATTGTTATGTAGGAGATAACTGAGATCAAAAAGTGTGACTTTGTTGGCGTTTGATACAGGACGTCTTTTAAAAGGACGCCCAGTGGTGGACCACGGTCCACTGCAGTCGACTTATCCCTACATAAATGCTGTGCCATGTGACCTAAATTCTTACCTTAACATTCCAATTCATACGATCTGAAAGCCTGCCTATTCGCTTACTATGTAGGACAGTTTTGCCTCAGTGGCTATAGGATGAAAACTTGGTTAAGATTTGTTGTTTTTTTCGCCTGGATAACTCAAATGAATGGGTAGTGCTTGAAGGGTCTGAAAGAAGTCACTGAGCGTGATGATATAATGAAGAAAATTACGTTTATAAAAGGATGGCATGAAACAAAACTGGTTAGCTTTACCCGTCACGTGATGTTCACGTGATGATGACGTAGTGATAAAGACAGATACCTGTTTATTCTACGCTGTGCCAGTCAACAAGACAGTCACAAGTTCGGAAGATCAGTTTGGTCAAGTTTTAAAAAGAGCGGCGAAGAAGCTAAGAAAAGATAACGAATAGTAATTAATTCGAAGGGGGGGTATTTTACAGAATTAAGTGGGAGAAGAAGGGTATGTGGAACAGTTTTAAGGGGGGGGCTGAGTAAGCCTATGAGGATTTGCATCATGTTAAGTGAACGTAGCGTGACTTGACGCGGTGGAAATCATAGAGTAGTGGGTTCTCGAGATTAGTACGAAAAACGAATATGTTTGAGTTAAGGTAAACTAGGAGATAATTGTGGACAAAAAGGTGATTTTATTGCCCTTTGAACACTCTATCTTTTAAATGTCGTTCAGTGTAGGTCCACGGTCCACTGCAGTCGACTTATCCCTACATAAATGTTGTACCCTGTGACCTAAATTCTTACCTTAACATTCCAATTCATACGATCTGAAAGTTTGCATATTCCTTTACTATGTAAGACAGTTTTTGCCTCAGTGGCTATAGGATGAAAACTTGGTTAAACATTGTGTTTCGACTGGATAACTCAAACGAATGGGTAGTGCTTGAAGGGCCTGAAAGAACTCATTGAGCGTAATGACAAAATGAAGAGAATTACGTTTACAAAAGGATGGCATGTAACAGGACCGGTTAGATTCACCCGTCATGTGATGTTCACGTGATGATGGTGTAGCGATAAAGAGAGACACCTGTTTATTCGACTCTGTGCCAGTCAATAAGACAGTCGCAAGTTCGGAAGAGCAGCTTGGTCAAGTTTTGAAAGAACGGCGAAGCAGCTAAAAAAGGTAACGAAAAGTAATCTCCAAGGGAGTGGAAGCTAAGTATAAAGAATGGGTTAGAGGATCCCTTTTAAATGGCGCCCAGTTGGGGCCATGGTCCACTGCATCCACTTATCCCAACATAAATGCTGTACCATGTGACCTAAATTCTTATCTTAACATTCCAATTCATACGATCTGAAAACCTGCTTATTCGCTTACTATGTAGGACAGTTTTTGCCTCAGAGGCTATAGGATGAAAACTTGGTTAAACATTGTGTTTCGACTGGATAACTCAAAAGAATGGGTAGTACTTGAAAGGCCTGAGCGAACTTAATGAGTTTAATGACCAAACGAAGAAAATTGCGTTCACAAAAGGATGGCATGTAACTAGAACCGGCTAGCTAGATTTACCCGTCACGTGATGTTCACGTGATGATGACGTAGTGATACAGACAGATACCTGTTTATTCTACGCTGTGCCAGTCAACAAGACAGTCACAAGTTCGGAAGATCAATTTGGTCGAGTTTTAAAAAGAGCGGCGAAGAAGCTAAGAAAAGGTAAAGAAAAGTACTTAATTCGAAGGGGGGGTATTGTACAGAATTAAGTGGGAGAAGAGGGGTATGTTGAACAGTTTTTAGGGGGGGGGGAGAACTGAGTAAGCCTATGAGGATTTGCATCATGTTAAGTGAACGTAGCGTGACTTGACGCGGTGGAAATCTAAAGTATGGCGGGTGCTCTAGATTAGTACGAAAAACGAAAATGTTTGAGTGAAGGTAAAGTAGGAGATAATTGGGGACAAAAAGGTGATTTTATTGCCGTTTGAACACTCTATCTTTTAAATGGCGCCCAGTGGTGGTCCACGGTCCACTGCAGTCGACTTATCCCTACATAAATGCTGTGCCATGTGACCTAGATTCTTACCTTAACATTCCAATTCATACGATCTGAAAGCCTGCCTATTCGCTTGCTATGTAGGACAGTTTTGCCTCAGTGGCTATAGGATGAAAACTTGGCTAAGATTTGTTTTTTTTTTCGCCTGGATAACTCAAATGAATGGGTAGTGCTTGAAGGGTTTGAAAGAACTCACTGAGCGTTATGATATAATGAAGAAAATTACGTTTACAAAAGGATGGCATGAAACAAAACTGGTTAGCTTTACCCGTCACGTGATGTTCACGTGATGATGACGTAGTGATTAAAAGAGATACCTGTTTATTCTACGCTGTGCCAGTCAACAAGACAGTCGCAAGTTCGGAAGAGCAGTTTGGTCGAGTTTTAAAAAGAGCGGCGAAGAAACTAAGAAAAGGTAAAGAATTGTAATTAATTCGATGGGGGGTGTGTGTACAGAATTAAGCAGGAGAAGAGGGGTATGTTAAACAGTTTTAAGGGGGGGAGAACTGAGTAAGCCTATTAGGATTTGCATCATGTTAAGTGAACGTAGCGTGACTTGATGCGGTGGAAATCATAGTATGGCGGTTGCTCTAGATTAGTACGAAAAACGATAATGTTTGAGTTAAGGTAAACTAGGACATAATTGGGGCCAAAGAGGTGACTTAACTGCCGTTTGAACACTCTATCTTTTATAAATGTGATGCGGTGTAGGTCCACGGTCCACTGCAGTCGACTCATCCGTACATAAATTCTGTGTCCTGTGGGGTTCGCGGATGAATACCGTGTCCTACGGCCTTAAAATTCTTGACTTGACGCCTTCCGTCGCTCCAAATAGCTGTGGTGTAGTGGATATATGTAGGCAAGGGAGCTTTCCAGTTGCAAATCTATTTGCCGAAAATGTTAACATCGCTACGCTCAGTTGCAGGTGGAGGCTTTCGTTGCGTTTGGAGGTCTCGACCGATTCTAAAACTCTTCTGACTACAACTCCTTATCAGATAGTGGTTCAATAGGGACACAGAAAAGGGTAACTCTTTTATACACGTCGTTGTTGTCTTTATTTGCATATTTTTGGAGTAGTGTCTACAGATGTTTCGGTCAGTGTGTGCCAATGTTTGGGCAGCCCAAGGCAGCAATCCTTTCATGCACGCTAATCACGTTTTTTTCACCGTAGTGGACTCTTTCTTCTTTTGTTCGAGAATGTTGCACATCATTACGAGCAAAACATCTCACTCAACCTGAAATTGTTGGGGTTTGGAGGTGTATTGTATCGCCTTCTGGTAGTATTTTGCCTATTTTGCATGAGATATTATAGATGAGAAATATGAAAAAGTAATGCGTTTGGACTTAGGGTATAATGACTTATATAATATGAGTGAAAATCCAAAAATATTGTTTCATTTGTTGGAGTTTGAGGCACTCTTTTAACCTAAAAGTCTTGCATGAATGCTTCTCCTAATGGTGTAATTTCTGATCACGGCGCAGGCGATAGACTCCGGAGACCGCGGACAAAAAGTCTGTCCTGCGGCCTTAATTATTGTCTTAACGCCTTCAACCGCTGCAAACATTTAAGTGGATATATCATATTTCGGTAAGATATTTGTTTACAAAAGGATGGCATGTAAAAGAACTGGTTAGATTTACCCGTCACCTGATGTTCATGTGATGATGGTGTAGCGATAAAGAGAGACACCTGTTTATTCGACTCTGTGCCAGTCAATAAGACAGTCGCAAGTTCGGAAGAGCAGCTTGGTCAAGTTTTGAAAGAACGGCGAAGCAGCTAAGAAAAGGTAACGAAAAGTAATCTCCAAGGGAGTGGAAGCTAAGTATAAAGAATGGGTTAGAGGATCCCTTTTAAATGGCGCCCAGTTGGGGCCATGGTCCACTGCATTCACTCCTCCCAACATAAATGCTGTGCCTTCTGAACTAAATTCTTACCTGAACATTCCAATTCATACGATCTGAAAGCCTGCCTATTCGCTTACTATGTAGGACAGTTTTTGCCTCAGTGGCTATAGGATGAATACTTGGTTAAAAATTGTGTTTCGACTGGATAAATCTGAAGAATGGGTAGTGCTTAAAGGGCCTGAAAGAACTCAATGAGCGTAATGATATAATGAAGAAAATTGCGTTTTCAAAAGAATGGCATTTAACAGAACAGGTTAGATTTATCTCTCACGTGATGTTCACGTGATGATGACGTAGTGATTAAAAGAGATACCTGTTTATTCTACGCTGTGCCAGTCAACAAGACAGTCGCAAGTTCGGAAGATCAATTTGGTTAAGTTTAAAAAGAGCGGCGAAGAAGCTAAGAAAAGGTAAAGAATAGTAATTAATTCGAAGGGATTATTGTACAGAATTAAGTGGGAGAAGAGGGGTATGTGGAACAGTTTTAAGGGGGGGGGAGAACTGAGTAAGCCTATGAGGATTTGCATCATGTTAAGTGAACGTAGCGTGACTTGACGCGGTGGAAATCATAGAGTAGTGGGTTCTCTAGATTAGTACGAAAAGCGATAATGTTTGAGTTAAGGTAAACTAAGAGATAATTGGGGCCAAAGAGGTGACTTTACTGCCGTTTGAACACTCTATCTTTTATAAATGTGATGCGGTGTAGGTCCACGGTCCGCTGCAGTCGACTCATCCGTACATAAATTCTGTGTCCTGTGGGGTTCGCGGATGAATACCGTGTCCTACCAGGCTACGGCCTTAAAATCCTTGACTTAACGCCTTCCGTCGCTCCAAATAGCTGTGGTGTAGTGGATAAATGTAGGCAAGGGAGCTTTGCAGTTTGCAAATCTATTCACCGAAAATGTTAACATCGCTACGCTCAGTTGCAGGTGGAGGCTTTCGTTGCGTTTGGCGGTCTCGACCGATTCTAAAACTCTTCTGACTACAACTCCTTATCAGATAGCGGTTCAATAGGGGCACAGAAAAGGGCAACTCTTTTATACACGTCGTTGTTGTCTTTATTTGCATATTTTTGGAGTAGTGTCTACAGATGTTTCGGTCAGTGTGTGCCAATGTTTGGGCAGCCAAAGGCAGCAATCCTTTCATGCACGCAAAACACTGTAGTGGACTCTTTCTTCTTTTTGTTCGAAAATCACAATTTAGCACAGCGTTACGAGCAAAACATCTCACTCAACCGGTTTGATGAAGTTGTTGGGGTTTGGAGGGGTAATGTATCGCCTTCTGGTAGTATTTTGCCTGTTTTGCATGAGATATTATAGATGAGAAATATGGAAAAGTAATGCGTTCGGACTTAGGGTATAATGACTTATATAATGTGAGTAGGAACACAAAAAATTATTTATTGGAGTTTGACGCACTCTTTTAACTCAAAAGTGTTGCATGAATGCTTCTCCTAATGGTGTAATTTCTGATAACGACGCAGGAGATAGACTCCGGATATCGCGGACAAAAACTCTGCCCTCCAGCCTTAATTATTGTCTTAACGCCTTCAACCGCTGCAAACATTTAAGTGGATATATCATATTTCGGTAAGATAGTTGTGGACAAGATAGCTTGACATATTCACATTGCTATAACCGGTCGTTCGTGGAAGCCCTGGTTGCCTTTGTTCCATTTTCTTACGACTACATTTTTTCATCAGATTTCTCTTCAATATGGACATGGGGAGCTTTTAAAAAGTCGCTGGTGTCTGTGTCTGTATATGTCTTTGAGACAGCCCCAGGCAGCTACATTCCCAGGAAGTAGTTATCTCAGTTTGATGTGCATCTCGCTCAACAGTTTCAACACTAGCATACACTCGTTTTCGTCAGTGACACTGAACAGATCTTGTTGGAGAAGGTTTGTATATCCTAGCTGTAAATTGATAGAGAGAACTTTATTGCGCGACATTTGTACATGGTACAATGTATGGCAGCAACTATTACACAAAGTTATGTAAAAGAGATCTAGTTGAAGAAGAGGTGTATCTTAACTATGAATCAATATGCAAAAAGACAATTTTTCAACATTCCAAAAGCTACAAAGGTAAAAGCGCCAGATCCAAAGTACCAGATAGTTCTATACGTAGCGCCCCCCCCCCCTCCTGGTAAATGTGGGGTTGTATATAATCCTCTCATATATAGCCGACTCCCCGTTCGAACCAGCGGGGTCCGCGGTCACAGGATATTGGTGTGTCCCTGGATGTGATTTAGGTAGTTTTAGTCCTATTTTATAATGCGTAGCAGTCTCGACAAATAAACTAGTCCCACAGAATTGTATGCTTTCTTTGGTTTTCTAAGGATACAATGGTAAAGAAATTCGAGCCCTGAGCCTCTGGGGACTGACCAAAGTACCATACAAAAAGTTACGCCACGCCCACGTTTTGTACATCATTAATTTGCTGCTGCATTGTATTACCTGCCGATTTTCTTTTTAACCTACCTATAAATGTTTTTTATTGTAGGAAATTCAGCATCATGCATCTTTTCGTGCAAAGCAAGAAAAACTATGGACTTCTGGGGATCACCGGAGAGGAAACCATCCGGGACATCAAGGAGCGAGTCTTCAAGCTGGAGGGTCTGCCCGTGGAACAACAGATCCTGTACTACTCCGGCAAACCGCTAGAGGACGCTGCTACGCTGCTCGGCTGCGGGATACCGGATATGGGGACATTGGACGTGAATGTGCGCACACGTGGAGGTGAAGTGTTCTGACTTTTATCTGTGTTCTGAACGTTGTCGGTGTTGGCGACTTGTAATTCTTTCAACTTCTTGCTTTCCGTAAAGCTATATATCAAAATATTCGTCCATTGTGTCATTGAAAGCTATCTGAATTATTACTTGTTTAATACGCAGAAAAAGCGTCCTGTTTTAGCCTCCAGTCCATGGTTTTCGCCATAAAGATTTGTGACGTCATAGGTCGGCCATCTTGCTTATCACATGTTGTCACAGCGAAATGTTATGACACAGTTTAAGATAGGACGATAAGGGTTATTTTCAACGAGCCCTTTGTTTATTGTCGACTAACCTTTAAAACAGTCAAAAAACACCCGACAATATCTTCCAAATATCATTAAAGGTGTATGTTTTATATTTCTCAATTTTAATCTCCAGTTTGTTTGTTTATTAGGAGCCACGTACAAGGTGACCTTCAAGACCCCGGATGGAGATAAGACGATTGAGTGTCCCGAAGACGAAATTATTTTGGACGCGGCTGAAGAAGTAAACCTTTTATCCATTCATCACACTTGTGACTTGAAGAAATGTTACAAAAAATACACTGGCATCAGTTAAGTAACATATGCATATGTAACAAATGAAGTTACATAGAGAGACGGGCGTTATAAACTTCCTACCACGTTTGACCAATTGCTGACGTCACGTATCCGCAAGATCACGTGTTAATTAGATCACGTATTTGTAACTCTCGCGAGTTTACCTTCTGAAGTGATTGATCCTGAAGAGTGGTCGTTTAAATTGATTGGATTCGTATATTCATTTGTGTTGGGAAAAAGTTTGTACTATAAAGTTTTATACAGT